>NW_019277582.1:0-1007 GCF_002738345.1 Cucurbita maxima | reverse complement strand
CAGAAAACAGTAAAAGAGTTCTTCAAATCTAACCCTTCTTCGGAAACCCAAACAGGGAAGTTTGTAGTACGTGTTAAAAAAACCGAGTCACGATCTTCGTTTTTCGAAACTCTTGTGAGGAATGATATGGCTTGACGATTTAGAATATTATTTGTCACGATCTTCGTTTTTCGAAACTCTTGTGAGGAATGATATGGCTTGACGATTTAGAATATTATTTCTAAGAAACGGAGCGCGTAAAATAGTAAAAGAGTTCTTCAACTGGAACCCTTCTTCGGAAGCCCAAACAGGGAAGTTTGTAGTACGTGCTAAAAAAACCGAGTCACGATCTTCGTTTTTCGAAACTCTNCCAAACAGGGAAGTTTGTAGTACGTGCTAAAAAAACCGAGTCACGATCTTCGTTTTTTGGAACTCTTGTGAGGAATGATATGGCTTGACGATTTAGAATATTATTTCTAAGAAACGGAGCGCGTAAAACAGTAAAAGAGTTCTTCAACTCGAACCCTTCTTC
The DNA here is from genome assembly GCF_002738345.1 of Cucurbita maxima. Taxonomy (NCBI): domain Eukaryota; kingdom Viridiplantae; phylum Streptophyta; class Magnoliopsida; order Cucurbitales; family Cucurbitaceae; genus Cucurbita; species Cucurbita maxima. The sequence continues at coordinate 496 of NW_019277582.1, read as the reverse complement.
GGAAACCCAAACAGGGAAGTTTTTAGTACGTGCTAAAAAACCGAGTCACGGTCGACGTTTGTCGAAAGTTTTGAGAGGAATGATAAGCCTTGATGATTTAGAATATTATTTCTATGAAACGGAGTGTAGAAAACAGTAAAAGAGTTCTTCAAATCGAACCCTTCTTCGGAAACCCAAACAGGGAAGTTTGTAGTACGTGCTAAAAAACCGAGTCACGGTCGACGTTTGTCGAAAGTTTTGAGAGGAATGATAAGCCTTGATGATTTAGAATATTATTTCTAAGAAACGGAGTGCGTAAAACAGTAAAAGAGTTCTTCAACTGGAACCCTTCTTCGTAAACCCAAACAAGGAAGTTTGTAGTACGTGCAAAAAAAAACCGAGTCACGGTCGACGAGTGTCGAAAGTTTTGTGAGGAATGAGAAGGATTGATGATTTAGAATATTATTTCTAAGAAACGGAGTGCGTAAAACAGTAAAAGAGTTCTTCAAATGGAACC
>NW_019277581.1:759-1007 GCF_002738345.1 Cucurbita maxima | reverse complement strand
GTTTTTCGAAATTTTTCTGAGGAATGATAAGGCTTGATGATTTAGAATATTATATCTAAGAAACGGAGTGCATAAAAAAGTCAAAGAGTTCGTCAAATCGAACCCTTCTTCGGAAACACGAATAGGAAAGTTTTGAGTACGTGCTAAAAAACCGAGTCACGATCGACGATTTTCGAAATTTTTCTGAGGAATGATAAGGCTTGATGATTTAGAATATTATTTCTAAGAAACGGAGTGCATAAAACAGT
>NW_019277581.1:0-534 GCF_002738345.1 Cucurbita maxima | reverse complement strand
GAGTGCATAAAACAGTCAAAGAGTACTTTAAATCGAACCCTTCTTCGGAAACCCAAACAGGGAAGTTTTTAGTACGTGCTAAAAAACGAGTCACGGTCCACATTTTTCGAAAGTTTTGTGAGGAATGCTAAGGCTTGATGATTTAGAATATTATTTCTAAGAAACGAAGTGCATAAAACAGTCGAAGAGTACTTTGAATCGAACCCTTCTTCGGAAACCCAAACAGGGAAGTTTTTAGTATCCGCTAAAAAACCGAGTCACAGTCGACGTTTTTCGAAATTTTTCTGAGGAATGATAAGGCTTGATGATTTAGAATATTATATCTAAGAAACGGAGTGCATAAAACAGTTAAAGAGTTCGTCAAATAGAACTCTTCTTCGGAAACCCAAACAGTGAAGTTGTTAGTTCGTGCTAAAAAACCGAGTCACGGTCCACATTTTTCGAAAGTTTTGTGGGGAATGATAAGGCTTGATGATTTAGAATATTATTTCTAAGAAACGGAGTGCATAAAACAGTAAAAGAGTTCGTTAAATC
>NW_019277579.1:0-1007 GCF_002738345.1 Cucurbita maxima | reverse complement strand
GCCCCTAATAGTCTACCCTAATTCATAATTTATGGAAAGATTTTCCACTACCATTGAAACATCTAGAATTTCTATAATTTCCTTCTTGATTTTTTTGAATCTTCTGCCAGAAATGTCTTCTCCGATCCGAGCTTTCCTTTTTTAAGCCCCTTGTAATTATTATTCTATAAAAAATTTAATGATTCGGGAAGTTTATAAAAATTAGAAAAAGTACCATCTTCTCAATGTTTTTTTCAATTCTACTTGTTGTTTGCTTCTAGATACAACTTAGTAGGGATTATACACGGTCTCTTATTGGAGACCTTGAGTGTTGCAAATTCTCCTCTCCTTTGAAAACTTTCGGTCATCGAAAGTGCTTATTCTAAAATAGATCAGGGTACAAGGTTCTTATTTGCCTTCTGTTTCCCAAGTGGCTTCTTCTACTCTATGATTCTTCCATAGGACCTTAACAAGAGCGATTTCCTTGTTTCTCAATCTTTTGACTTTCTTGTCTATTATTTGAATCGTTTCTTCTTTATACGTTAGGTCATCTCTCAAGAAGAGAGTTTCATGAGCCAGTACGTGCGAAGGATCTAGGGTATACTTCCGTAGTATGGATACATGAAAGATATTACGTACTACAGACAAATTTGGGCATTGCCCGATTCTAGATCCAATCCTTTCTAATATCTCAAAGGGATGGATAAACCTAGGTCTTAGCTTCCCCTCTTTACCCTACCTGAGCACCCCTCTCATGGGGTGCTACCTTTAGGAATATATGATCCCCTACCAACAATTCCATGTTCTTGCGCCTTAGATCTCCATAGCTTTTCTCTCGGCTTTGTGCGGTTTGTATCCTAGCTTTAATCTTCTAGACTGCGGCGTTGGTAATTTGCATAGCTCTGGTCCAATAGTTCTCGTTTGCCCCCTTCTTCCCAAAAAATAGGGGATCAAAATCTTCGTCCGTAGAGAACCTCATATGTGGTCATTTTCATGGTTGCTTGGCAACTATTATTATAAGAGAATTT
>NW_019277578.1:0-1008 GCF_002738345.1 Cucurbita maxima | reverse complement strand
GCTGTACAGGCCGAGTTTCAGATGGCGGCGATGTGAAAAATGCGCATCTTCTTCCTGTTTAGAGGAAGAAAACGATGATATGGCCAATTCAACTAAACTATCCAAGTCAACTCAAAATTTGACCTTTCCTTGGGTTTTCTCAATTTTAACCCTATTTCAGACCGATTCTCATAAAAACATTATGGTTTCATAAACTAGACACAATAAGGAGTACGTGGAAGGAAATCTGAAGTAATTCAGATACTGGAAGCTCAAGAATAGAGGTCCCAAACGTCAGCGACTGAGGCAAGTAGCCACCTTGGACTCTTTGTTAAGAAATACTTGTAGAAATCGCTTGGATTTTCATATGAACCCTAAACCAAGTATGAATTAAGGATATATGAAAAAAAACCCAAAGAACCCTGAGTTAAGACCCTGAACCGATTAAATAGCTCGAGATTTAAGTAACGTTAAAATAACCCACTATATGAGCTCCGCTGCCCATCAAATTTTAATACTGAGCATATTATAGTATATTGAGGTTGGATATGAAATTTGTAGTCATTGGATAAGGATAAGTAGGTAAACCAATAAACGGTGTAAAATAACCATAATGCCCCTAAGGAAATTTACCTTCAGCTCATGACCTAGATGACCTTCAAATGCTATGAAATTCATCCGTAGATCTTATTTTATAAAATTTTATATGAATCCTTATCCCAAGAGGTTATATAAGGTAATGATGTTTGGAAGTTATTGGAAAACTTTAGTTAGCGAAACCAAGACATGAGAGAAAATGCTATCCATATGACTTTTGCCATGAAGCACGATGTTTATAAATTTTGTAGTCATTGTTGCCACAAAAAAAGATAGGGATGTTAAATTTTTAAGTCACTTTTGGGAAGTATGGTAGATAAATTGGGTACTAAATTATTGTTTCCAAGTGCATGTCATCTGAGGTGGTTATTGGTTAGAGCTATTATTTATAATAATTTTAAGTCATAAATTGGGTAACAAATTATTGTTTTC
>NW_019277577.1:0-1008 GCF_002738345.1 Cucurbita maxima | reverse complement strand
AGAGTGCTTAAAATCGATTCCCTAACCTTGGACGTTACAAGTACGTGCTAAAAAAACCGCGTCACGGTCGACGTTTCTCGAAACTTTTGTGTGGAATGTTGAGTATTGTTGATTTAAAATAGAATGTTGAATAAACGGAGTGTGGAAAGACAGTAAAAGAGTGCTTAAAATCGAAGCCCTATTTTGTGAACCATAATCCAGGACGTTTTAACCACCTGCTAAAAAAACTGAGTAGCGGTCGGCGTTTTCCGAAATTCCTGTTGGTAGTGATCGAGAATAAAGATTTAGAATAGAATTTGGAAGAAACGGAGTGCATAAAACCGTAAAAGAGTGCTTAAAATCGATTCCCTAACCTTGGACGTTACAAGTACGTGCTAAAAAAACCGCGTCACGGTCGACGTTCCTCGAAACTTTTGTGTGGAATGTTTAGTATTGATTATTTAGAATAGAATGTCGAATAAACGGAGTGTGGAAAAACAGTAAAAGAGTGCTTAAAATAGAAGCCAAATTTTGTGAACCATAATCCAGGAAGTTTTAACCACGTGCAATAAAAACTGAGTAGCGGTCGGCATTTTTCGAAATTCCTGTTGGTAGTGATCGAGAATAAAGATTTAGAATAGAATTTGGAAGAAACGGAGTGCATAAAACCGTAAAAGAGTGCTTAAAATCGATTCCCTAACCTTGGACGTTACAAGTACGTGCTAAAAAAACCGCGTCACGGTCGACGTTTCTCGAAACTTTTGTGTGGAATGTTTAGTATTGATGATTTAGAATAGAATGTCGAATAAACGGAGTGTGGAAAAACAGTAAAAGAGTGCTTAAAATCGAAGCCAAATTTTGTGAACCATAATCCAGGATGTTTTAACCACGTGCAAAAAAAAGTGAGTAGCGATCGGCATTTTTCGAAATTCCAGTTGGGAGTGATCGAGCATAATGATTTAGAATAGAATTTGGAAGAAACGGAGTGCATAAAACAGTAAAAGAGTGCTTAAAATCGATTCCCTAACC
>NW_019277576.1:0-1008 GCF_002738345.1 Cucurbita maxima | reverse complement strand
GAAGAAACGGAGTGCATGAAACAGTAAAAGTGTGCTTCAAATCGAACCCTACTTCGGAAACCCAAATCTCGGACGTTTGAAGTACGTGCTAAAAAAACCGAGTCACGGTCGACGTTTTTTGGAAGTTATCGGGGGAATGATTAGGCTCGATGATTTAGAATAGAATTTCGAAGAAACGGAGTGCATGAAACAGTAAAAGTGTGCTTCATCTCGAACCCTAATTCGGAAACCCAAATCTGGGATGTTTGAAGTACGTGCCAAAAAAAACCGAGTCACAGTCGACGTTTTTTGGAAGTTTTCGGAGGAATGATTAGGCTCGATGATTTAGAATAGAATTTCGAAGAAATGGAGTGCATGAAACAGTAAAAGTNCGGAGTGCATGAAACAGTAAAAGTGTGCTTCAAATCGAACCCTACTTCGGAAACCCAAATCTGGGACGTTTGAAGTACGTGCTAAAAAAAACCGAGTCACGATCGACGTTTTTTGGAAGTTTTATGGGGAATGATTAGGCTTGATGATTTAGAATAGAGTTTCGAAGAAACGGAGTGCATAAAACAGTAATAGTGTGCTTCAAATCGAACCCTACTTCTGAAACCCAAATCTGAGACGTTTGAAGTACGTGCTAAAAAAACCGAGTCACGGTCGACGTTTTTTGGAAGTTTTCGGGGGAATGATTAGGCTCGATGATTTAGAATAGAATTTCGAAGAAACGAAGTGCATGAAACAGTAAGAGTGTGCTTCAAATCGAACCCTACTTCGGAAACCCAGATCTGGGACGTTTGAAGTACGTGCTAAAAAAACCGAGTCACGGTCGACGATTTTTGCAAGTTTTTGGGGGAATGATTAGGCTCGATGATTTAAAATAGAATTTCGAAGAAACCGAGTGCATAAAACAGTAATAGTGTGCTTCAAATCGAACCCTACTTCAGAAACCCAAATCTGGGACGTTTGAAGTACGTGCTCAAAAAACCGAGTCACGGTCGACGTTTTTTGGAAGTTTTGGGGGGA
>NW_019277575.1:0-1008 GCF_002738345.1 Cucurbita maxima | reverse complement strand
GACGACAAAGCGTGCAAGGTGGGGTGGAGTTGGGTGCCTTCGGGCGTCCAACATGAGCCTCGTCGAGCGTGCGGCGTTGTGGTGACGCCGTCGGGCCATCCTTGTGGCAGCCCTATGTTTTGAAGGCCTGTGGTGCTAGGGACATGTTCGGCTGGTTGGAATCGGGTGCCTTTGGGCGTGCGACATGAGCCTCATCGAGCGCGGGACGTTGCAATGTTGCCTTCTAAACTGGGATTCTCTAGTGTGAGGACCGTGGATGTCTGCTGGTACGATGATGAAACATGCAAGGTGGGGTGGAGCCGGGTGCCTTCGGGCGTGCGGCATGAACCTCGTTGAGTGTGGGACGTCGTTGTGGCATGCCTCCCTTCCTCGGGCCAGCCCTGTGTTCGGAAGGCTGCGTGGTGGCAGAACATGCTTGGTGGGGCGGAGTCAAACTACTTTAGGCGTGCGACATGAGACTAGTTGGGCATGGAATGTCGCCTTCTAACTTGTGCTGCCTTCGGGATGGTGGATGGTCGGAACGACGACAAAGCGTGCAAGGTGGGGTGGAGTTGGGTGCCTTCGGGCGTCCAACATGAGCCTCGTCGAGCGTGCGGCGTTGTGGTGACGCCGTCGGGCCATCCTTGGGGCAGCCCTATGTTTTGAAGGCGTGTGGTGCCAGAACATGTTCGGCTGGTTGGAATCGGGTGCCTTTGGGCGTGCGACATGAGACTAGTTGGGCATGGAATGTCGCCTTCCAACTTGTGCTGCCTTCGGGATGGTGGATGGTCGGAACGACGACAAAGCGTGCAAGGTGGGGTGGAGTTGGGTGCCTTCGGGCGTCCAACATGAGCCTCGTCGAGCGTGCGGCGTTGTGGTGACGCCGTCGGGCCATCCTTGGAACAGCCCTATGTTTTGAAGGTCGCGTGTGGTGCCAGGACATGTTCGGCTGGTTGGAATCGGGTGCCTTTGGGCGTGCGACATGAGACTAGTTGGGCATGGAATGTCGCCTTCTAACTTGTGCTGCCT
>NW_019277574.1:0-1009 GCF_002738345.1 Cucurbita maxima | reverse complement strand
CGGGAATAATGATTTAGAATAGAATTTTGAAGAAATGGAGTGCATAAGACAGTAAAAGAATGCTTTAAATCGATTCCCTAACCTGGTTAGTTAGAAGTACGTGCTAAAAAAACCGTGTCACGGTCGATGTTTCTCGAAACTTTTGTTGGGAATGTTTAGTTTAGTCTTGATGATTTAGAATAGAATGTCAAAGATGTTTCTCGAAACTTTTGTTGGGAATGTTTAGTTTAGTCTTGATGATTTAGAATAGAATGTCAAAGAAACGTAGTGTAGAAAAATAGTACTTAAAATCGAAACCCTAATTTCTGAACCCTAATCATGAAAGTTTGAACCACGTGATAAAAAACTGAGTAGCGGTCGGCGTTTTTCGAAATTCCTGCTCGGAGTGATCGGGAATAATGATTTAGAATAGAATTTTGAAGAAATGGAGTGCATAAGACAGTAAAAGAATGCTTTAAATCGATTCCCTAACCTGGTTAGTTAGAAGTACGTGCTAAAAAAACCGTGTCACGGTCGACGTTTCTCGAAACTTTTGTTGGGAATGTTTAGTTAGTCTTGATGATTTAGAATAGAATGTCAAAGAAACAGAGTGTAGAAAAATAGTACTTAAAATCGAAACCCTAATTTGTGAATCCTAATCCAGGAAGTTTGAACCACGTGATAAAAAAACTGAGTAGCGGTCGGCGTTTTTCGAAATTCCTGCTCGGAGTGATCGGGAATAATGATTTAGAATAGAATTTTGAAGAAATGGAGTGCATAAAACAGTAAAAGAGTGCTTTAAATCGATTCCCTAACCTGGTTACTTTGAAGTACGTGCTAAAAAAACTGTGTCACGGTCGACGTTTCTCGAAACTTTTGTTGGGAATGTTTAGTTTAGTCTTTATGATTTAGAATAGAATCTCAAAGAAACGGAGTGTAGAAAAATAGTACTTAAAATCGAAACCCTAATTTCTGAACCCTAATCCGGGAAGTTTGAACCACGTGATAAAAAAACTGAGTAGCGGTCGGC
>NW_019277573.1:0-1009 GCF_002738345.1 Cucurbita maxima | reverse complement strand
AAAACTTTTGTCAAACGTCGACCGTGACTCGGTTTTTTTAGCACGTACTACAAACTTCCCTGTTTGGGTTTCCGAAGAAGGGTTGGATTTGAAGAAATCTTTTACTCTTTTATGCACTCCGTTTCTTTGAAATAATATTTTAAATCATCAGGCCTTATCTTTCCTCACAAAACTTTCGAAAAAAGTAGATCGTGACTCGGTTTTTTTATCACGTACTAAAAACTTCCCTGTTTGGGTTTCCGAAGAAGGGTTCCATTTGAAGAACTCTTTTACTGTTTTAAGCACTCCGTTTCTTAGGAATAATGTTCTACATCATCAAGCCATATCATTCCTCACAAAACTTTTGACAAACGTCGACCGTGACTCGGTTTTTTTAGCACGTACTAAAAACTTCCCTGTTTGGGTTTCCGAAGAAGGGTTCGATTTGAAGAACTCTTTTACTGTTTTATGCACTCTGTTTCTTAGAAATAACATTCTACATCATCAAGCCATATCATTCCTCACAAATTTTTTGACAAACGTCGANNNTATCATTCCTCACAAAACTTTTGACAAACGTCGACCGTGACTCGGTTTTTTTAGCACGTACTAAAAACTTCCCTGTTTGGGTTTCCGAAGAAGGGTTCGATTTGAAGAACTCTTTTACTCTTTCATGCACTCCGTTTCTTAGAAATAATATTCTACATCATCAAGCCATATCATTCCTCACAAAACTTTTGTCAAACCTCGACCGTGACTCGGTTTTTTTATCACGTACTAAAAACTTCCCTGTTTGGGATTCCGAAGAAGGGTCCGATTTGAAGAACTCTTCTACTGCTTTATGCACTCCGTTTCTTAGAAATAATATTCTACATCATCAAGCCATATCATTCCTCACAAAAATTTTGACAAACGTCGACCGTGACTCGGTTTTTTTATCACGTACTAAAAACTTCCCTTTTTGGGTTTCCGAAGAAGGGTTCGATTTGAAGAACTCTTCTACTGCTTTATGCACTCCGTTTCGTAGAAA
>NW_019277572.1:0-1009 GCF_002738345.1 Cucurbita maxima | reverse complement strand
GACGTTGCAAACCGGCATGCCACCACATTTCACCACCCTCCCCCTCCAAATGGAGCGTGAGAGAGGCAACAGCGGCGGCAACGCAAGAGCAAGCGTCATTCTTTCATGCTTCGTTTAGAAATAATACATAGGCAACATTGTTCCAGGGGTTTTCCCAAGCACATCATGCCGCCAGATGCACGACATCCGAGAGTGCAAGCAACCGACACACATTTCGCAACAACCCATTCAAAAGGTTTGAAGCGATATGCAAAGCGGGCTTCCAAGTTCGTCATGCACCCAACAAGGGTGCCGACAGAAAGGGACTAACAAGACTCGATGCCTACCGGTGCACGAGGTAATCTGTGCAAGAACCAACGGACTACGGTCACTCAAAATACTTTGGGACACACCAATGAGGAGGGGATGTCGCCTACAGTTTGATGCCCGAGCATCAAGCCTACAGACCCAAGCAACCAAATCGCCACTCATGCGCCGTACGCTAAAACGACCTTGGACGACGATCGACTATTCACACCCACCGCGAGCGGGGGTTCAAAATCATCATTCGAAGCCAAGCCCAAAGCGTCGTGCGCGGTCAGGCCATCAACCATCCTAGCGACGGCCCGAGTTTGAAGGAAGCATCGCAACCATCCGTGCAAAGCGAGGCTCACGTCGCACGCCCGAAGGCACTTGACACCGCCCAACCGTGCACGTTCTGCCAACACGCAACCTTCAAAACATAGGGCTGCCCCAAGGATGGCCCGGCGGCGTCACCACAACGCCGCACGCTCGACGAGGCAAATGTTGGACGCCTGAAGGCACCCAACTCCACCCCACCTTGCACGCTTTGTCGTCGTTCCGACCATCCACCATCCCGAAGGCAGCACAAGTTGGAAGGCCACATTCCATGCTCAACTGGTCTCATGTCGCACGCCCAAAGGCACCCGATTCCAACCAGCCGAACATCTTCTGGCACCACAGGCCTTCAAAACATAGGGCTGCCCCAAGGATGGCCCGACGGCGTCAC
>NW_019277571.1:0-1010 GCF_002738345.1 Cucurbita maxima | reverse complement strand
GTCCTTGATTAGGGTTCACAAACTAGGGCTTCGATTTTAAGCACTCTTTTACTGTTTTTCTACACTCCGTTTCTTCGACATTCTATTCTAAATCATCAAGACTAAAATTTCCCAACAAAAGTTTCGATAAACGTCGACCGTGACACGGTTTTTTTCGCACGTATTTCTGACTAACCAGGTTAGAGAATCGATTTAAAGCACTCTTTTACTGTTTTGTGCACTCCATTTCTTCCAAATTCTATTCTAAATCATAATGCCCGATCACTCCGAGCAGGACTTTCGAAAAACGCCTACCGCTACTCAGTTTTTTTATCACGTGGTTCAAACGTCCTAGATTAGGGTTCACAAATTAGGGCTTCAATATTATGCACTCTTTTACTGTTTTTCTACACTCCGTTTCTTCGACATTCTATTCTAAATCATTATGCCCGATCACTCCGAGCAGGACTTTCGAAAAACGCCGACCGCTACTCAGTTTTTTTATCACGTGGTTCAAACGTCCTAGATTAGGGTTCACAAATTAGGGCTTCGATTTTAAGCACTCTTTTACTGTTTTTCTGCACTCCGTTTCTTCGACATTCTATTCTAAATCATTATGCCCGATCACTCCGAGCAGGACTTTCGAAAAACGACGACCGCTACTCAGTTTTTTTTATCACGTGGTTCAAACGTCCTTGATTAGGGTTCACAAACTAGGGCTTCGATTTTAAGCACTCTTTTACTGTTTTTCTACACTCCGTTTCTTCGACATTCTATTCTAAATCATCAAGACTAAAATTTCCCAACAAAAGTTTCGAGAAACGTCGACCGTGACACGGTTTCTTTCGCACGTATTTCTGACTAACCAAGTTAGGGAATCTATTTAAAGCACTCTTTTACTGTATTGTGCACTCCATTTCTTCCAAATTCTATTCTAAATCATTATGCCCGATCACTCCGAGCAGGACTTTCGAAAAACGCCGACCGCTACTCAGTTTTTTTATCACGTGGTTCAAACGTCCTAGATTAGG
>NW_019277570.1:0-1010 GCF_002738345.1 Cucurbita maxima | reverse complement strand
ATTTGAGAGGTGCAACTGTGACCATACTCTATTCATACAAACAAGAGATAGAGGTAAAATTTTGATTGTTAGTCCATATGTTGACGATCTAATTTTTATTGGTAATGATGAGAGCATATTTGTTAAGTTCAAGAATTCTATGAAACTTCAATTTGAAATGACTGATTTGGGAAAAAATGAAATATTTTCTCAGGGTAGAGATTTTACAAAATCTTGAAGACATTTATATTAGTTAGAGAAAGTATGCAAAAGAAGTTTTGGTCAAGTTTATGAAGAAAAAAGTAATAGTACGAAAAACCATGTTGTTCTTAGGGTTAGGCTAACAAAGGATGAATTTAATGTATCTTATTGCAACAAGGTTGGATTTGATGTATGTAGTGTCTCTCATTAGTATATTTATGGCAAATTCATCCGAGCTGCATTTGCAAGCTGCAAAAAGGGTGTTGAGATACTTAAAATGTATTATAGATTTAGGAGTTCTTTATCAGAAAACGGGTAATGGAGAGTTGATAGCATATACTGACCGTGATTTTGCAGGAGATATATATGACAGGAAAAGCACTTCTGGTTATGTGTTCTTACTCAGTGATGGAACTATGTCTTGGTCCTCCAAAAAAACAACTTGTAGTTACTTTGTCTACTACTGAAGCAGAAATTGTGGCAGCTTCCTCAGCTTCCTCTTGTGCTTGTCAAGGGGTGTGGATGAGGAGAGTTTATGAAAAACAATGTTATTTGATAACAGTTTCACTGTTAAGCTATCCAAGAATCCAATCATTCATGGACATAGTAAATACATTGATGTGAGGTTTCATTTCCTGCATGATTTGACCAGAGATGGAGTTATTGAGCTGAAGCATTGTGTCACACAAGAACAAGTTAGTTATATATATTATGACAAAACTAATGAAGTTGGACACGTTCATAAAACTACATGAGTCGATGAGTATGTCTGTAGTAAAGTTATGAGTTTATCTTAAGACCACGTTCAAGTATTCCAAGAATTGAACTCA
>NW_019277569.1:0-1011 GCF_002738345.1 Cucurbita maxima | reverse complement strand
TTTACGAAGTAAGGTTCGATTTGAAGAACTCGTTTACTGTTTTATGCACTCTGTTTCTTCGAAATTCTATTCTAAATCATCAAGCCTAATCATTCCTCCCAAAACATTCGAAAAACGTCGACTGTGAGTCGGTTTTTTTAGCACGTTCTTCAAAAGTCCCAAATTTGGGTTTACGAAGTAGGGTTCGATTTGAAGACCTCGTTTACTATTTTATGCACTCTGTTTCTTCGAAATTCTATTCTAAATCATCAAGCCTAATCATTCCTCACAAAACGTTCGAAAAACGTCGACTGTGACTCGGTTTTTTCAGCACGTTCTTCAAACGTCCCAGATTTGGGTTTACGAAGTAAGGTTCGATTTGAAGAACTCGTTTACTGTTTTATGCACTCTGTTTCTTCGAAATTCTATTCTAAATCATCAAGCCTAATCATTCCTCACAAAACGTTCGTAAAACGTCGACTGTGACTCGGTTTTTTCAGCACGTTCTTCAAACGTCCCAGATTTGGGTTTACGAAGTAAGGTTCGATTTGAAGAACTCGTTTACTGTTTTATGCACTCTGTTTCTTCGAAATTCTATTCTTAATCATCAAGCCTAATCATTCCTCCCAAAACGTTCGAAAAACGTCGACTGTGACTCGTTTTTTTTAGCACGTTCTTCAAACGTCCCAGATTTGGGTTTACGAAGTAAGGTTCAATTTGAAGAACTCGTTTACTGTTTTATGCACTCTGTTTCTTCGAAATTCTATTCTAAATCATCAAGCCTAATCATTCCTCACAAAACGTTCGAAAAACGTCGACTGTGACTCGGTTTTTTCAGCACGTTCTTCAAACGTCCCAGATTTGGGTTTACGAAGTAAGGTTCGATTTGAAGAACTCGTTTACTTTTTTATGCACTCTGTTTCTTCGAAATTCTATTCTAAATCATCAAGCCTAATCATTCCTCCCAAAACATTCGAAAAACGTCGACTGTGACTCGGTTTTTTTAGCACGTTCTTCAAACGTCCCAGATTT
>NW_019277568.1:0-1011 GCF_002738345.1 Cucurbita maxima | reverse complement strand
ACTATTCTAAATCATCATGCCTAATCATTCCCAAAAAAAGTTTCTTAAAAAATCGACAGTAACTCTGTTTTTTTAGCACGTTCTACAAACGTCCCGATTTTGGTGTTTACGAATCAGGGTTCGACTTTAAGTACTTTTTTACTGTAATATACACTCCGTTCCTTCGAAATACCATTCTAAATCGTCATGCCTAATCCTTCCCCAAAAAATTTTCTTCAAAAATCGACAGTAACTCGGTTTTTTTAGCACGTTCTTCAAACGTCCCGGTTTTGGTGTTTACGAATCAGGATTCGACTTTAAGCACTTTTTTACTGTAATATACACTCCGTTCCTTCGAAATACTATTCTAAATCGTCATGCCTAATCCTTCCCAAAAAAAGTTTCTTCAAAAATCGACAGTAACTTGGTTTTTTTTTGCACGTTCTTCAAACGTCCCGGTTTTGGTGTTTACGAATCAGGGTTCGACTTGAAGCACTTTTTTACTGTAATATACACTCCGTTCCTTCGAAATACTATTCAAAATAATCATGCCTAATCATTCCCCAAAAAAGTTTCTTAAAAAATCGACAGTAACTCGGTTTTTTTANAAAAATTTTCTTAAAAAATCGACAGTAACTCGGTTTTTTTAGCACGTTCTTCAAACGTCCCGGTTTTGGTGTTTACGAATCAGGGTTCGACTTTAAGCACTTTTTTACTGTAATATACACTCCGTTTCTTCGAAATACTATTCTAAATCATCATGCCTAATCATTCCCCAAAAAAGTTTCTTAAAAAATCGACAGTAACTCGGTTTTTTTAGCACTTTCTTCAAACGTCCCGGTTTTGGTGTTTACGAATCAGGGTTCGACTTTAAGCACTTTTTTACTGTAATATACACTCCGTTCCTTCGAAATACTATTCTAAATCATCATGCCTAATCTTCCCAAAAAAAGTTTCGTAAAAAATCGACAGTAACTCGGTTTTTTTAGCACGTTCTTCAAACGTCCCGGTTTTGGTGTGTACGAATCAGGG
>NW_019277567.1:0-1011 GCF_002738345.1 Cucurbita maxima | reverse complement strand
GACGTTTTTTGGAAGTTTTGGGGGGAATGATTAGGCTCGATGATTTAGAATAGAATTTCGAAGAAACGGAGTGCATGAAACAGTAAAAGTGTGCTTCAAATCGAACCCTACTTCGGAAACCCAAATCAAGGACGTTTGAAGTACGTGCTAAAAAAATTGAGTCACGGTCGACGTTTTTTGGAAGTTTTGGGAGGAATGATTAGGCTCGATGATTTAGAATAGAATTTCGAAGAAACGGAGTGCATAAAACAGTAAAAGTGTGCTTCAAATCGAACCCTACTTCGGAAACTCAAATCTGGGACGTTTGAAGTACGTGCTAAAAAAAACCGAGTCACGGTCGACGTTTTTTGGAAGTTTTGTGGGGAATGATTAGGCTTGATGATTTAGAATAGAATTTCGAAGAAACGGAGTGCATGAAACAGTAAAAGTGTGCTTCAAATCGAACCCTACTTCGGAATCCCAAATCTGGGACGTTTGAAGGACGTGCTAAAAAAACCGAGTCACGGTCGACGTTTTTTGGAAGTTTTGGGAGGAATGATTAGGCTTGATGATTTAGAATAGAGTTTCCAAGAAACGGAGTGCATAAAACAATAATAGTGTGCTTCAAATCAAACCCAACGTCGGAAACCCAAATCTGGGACGTTTGAAGTACGTGCTAAAAAAACCGAGTCACGGTCGACGTTTTTTGGATGTTTTGGGGGGAATGATTAGGCTTGATGATTTAGAATAGAATTTCCATGAAACGGAGTGCATAAAACAGTAAAAGTGTGCTTCAAATCGAACCCTACTTCGGAAACCCAAATCTGAGACATTGGAAGTACGTGCAAAAAAAACCGAGTCACGGTCGACGTTTTTTGGAAGTTTCGGGGGGAATGATTAGGCTCGATGATTTAGAATAGAATTTCGATGAAACAGAGTGCATGAAACAGTAAAAGTGTGCTTCAAATCAAACCCTACTTCGGAAACCCAAATCTGGGACGTTTGAAGTACGTGCTAAAAAAACCGAGTCAC
>NW_019277566.1:0-1013 GCF_002738345.1 Cucurbita maxima | reverse complement strand
TACTTCGGAAACCCAAATCTAGGAAGTTTGAAGTACGTGTTAAAAAAACAGAGTCACGATCGACGTTTTTCGAATGTTTTGGGAGGAATGATAAGGCTTGATGATTTAGAATATTATTTCTAAGAAATGGAGAGTATAAAACAATAAAAGAGTTCTTCAAATCGAACTCCACTTCGGAAACACAAATCTGGGAACTTTGAAGTATAAAACAATAAAAGAGTTCTTCAAATCGAACTCCACTTCGGAAACACAAATCTGGGAACTTTGAAGTACGTGCTAAAAACACCGAGTCACGATCGACGTTTTTCGAAAGTTTTGTGAGGAATGATAAGACTTGATGATTTATAATATTATTTTTAAGAAACGGAGTGCTTAAAACAGTAAAAGAGTTCGTCAAATCGAACCCCTCTTCGGAAACCCAAATCTGGGAAGTTTGAACTACGTGCTAAAAAACCGAGCCACGATCGACGTTTTTCGAATGTTTTGTGAGGAATGATAAGGCTTGATGATTTAGAATATTATTTCTAAGAAACGGAGTGCATAAAACAGTAAAAGAGTTCTTTCAAATCGAACCCCACTTCGGAAACCCAAATCTGGGAAGTTTGAAGTACGTGCTAAAAAAACCGAGTCACGATCGACGTTTTTCGAATGTTTTGTGAGGAATGACAAGGCTTGATGATTTAGAATATTATTTCTAAGAAACGGAGTGCATAAAATAGTAAAAGAGTTCTTCAAATCGAACCCCACTTCGGAAACCCAAATCTGGGAAGTTTGAAGTACGTGCTAAAAAACCGAGTCACGATCGACGTTTTTCGAATGTTTTGTGAGGAATGATAAGGCTTGATGATTTAGAATATTATTTCTAAGAAACGGAGTGCATAAAACCGTAAAAGAGTTCGTCAAATCGAACCCTACTTCGTAAACCCAAATCTGGGAAGTTTGAAGTACGTTCAAAAAATCCGAGTCACGATCGACGTTTTTCAAAACATTTGTGAGGAATGATAAGGCTTGAT
>NW_019277565.1:0-1012 GCF_002738345.1 Cucurbita maxima | reverse complement strand
TACAAGTACGTGCTAAAAAAACTGCGTCACGGTCGACGTTTCTTGAAACTTTTGTGTGGAATGTTTTGTATTGATTATTTAAAATAGAATGTCGAATAAACGGAGTGTGGAAAAACAGTAAAAGAGTGCTTAAAATCGAAGCCCTATTTTGTGAACCATAATCCAGGACGTTTTCACCACCTGCTAAAAAAACTGATTAGCGTTGGACGTTTTTTGAAACTTTTGTGTGGAATGTTTAGTATTGATGATTTAGAATAGAATGTCGAATAAACGGAGTGTGGAAAAACAGTAAAAGAGTGCTTAAAATCGAAGCCCTATTTTGTGAACCATAATCTAGGACGTTTTCACCACCTGCTAAAAAAACTGAATAGCGTTGGACGTTTTTCGAAACTTTTGTGTCGAATGATTAGTATTGATGATTTAGAATAGAATGTCGAATAAACGGAGTGTGGAAAAACAGTAAAAGAGTGCTTAAAATCGAAGCCCTATTTTGTGAACAATAATCCAGGACGTTTTCACCATCTGCTAAAATAACTTAGTAGCGGTCGACGTTTTCCGAAATTCCTTTTGGGAGCGATCGAGCATAATGATTTAGAATAGAATTTGGAAGAAACGGAGTGCATAAAACAGTAAAAGAGTGGCTAAAATCGATTCCCTAACCTTGGANNNNAAGAAACGGAGTGCATAAAACAGTAAAAGAGTGGCTAAAATCGATTCCCTAACCTTGGACGTTACAAGTACGTGCTAAAAAAACTGCGTCACGGTCGACGTTTCTTGAAACTTTTGTGTGGAATGTTTAATATTGATTACTTAGAATAGAATGTCGAATAAACGGAGTGTGGAAAAACAGTAAAAGAGTGCTTAAAATCGAAGCCCTATTTTGTTAACCATAATCCAGGACGTTTTCACCACCTGCTAAAAAACTAAGTAGCTTGGACGTTTTTCGAAACTTTTGTGTGGAATGTTTAGTATTGATGATTTAGAATAGAATGTCGAATAAACGGAGTGTGGA
>NW_019277564.1:0-1012 GCF_002738345.1 Cucurbita maxima | reverse complement strand
TTTTTGGAAAGTTTTGTGAGGAATGATAAGGCTTGATGATTTATCATATTATTTCTAAGAAACGGAGTGCATAAAATCACAACCAGAGTTCTTCAAATCGAACCCTACTTCGCAAACCCAAATCGTGGTAGTTTGAAGTACGTGCTAAAAAAACCGAGTCACGATTGTCGTTTGTCGAAAATTTTGTGAAGAATGATAAGGCTTGATGATTGATCATATTATTTCTAAGAAACGGATTAAATAAAACCGTCAACAGAGTTCTTCAAATCGAACCCTACTTCGCAAACCCAAATCGTGGAAGTTTGAAGTACGTGCTAAAAAAACCGAGTCACGATCGTCGTTTTTCGAAGGTTTTGTGAGGAATGATAAGGCTTGATGATTTAGAATATTATTTCTATGAAACGGAGTGCATAAAACCGTCAACAGAGTTCTTCAAATCGAACTCTACTTCGCAAACCCAAATCGTGGAAGTTTGAAGTACGTGCTAAAAAAACCGAGTCACGATCGTCGTTTTTCGAAGGTTTTGTGAGGAATGATAAGGCTTGATGATTTATCATATTATTTCTAAGAAACGAAGTGAAGAAAACCGCCACCAGAGTTCTTCAAATCGAACCCTACTTCGGAAACCCAAATCGTGGAAGTTTGAAGTACGTGCTAAAAAAACCGAGTCACGATTGTCGTTTGTCGAAAATATTTGAAGAATGATAAGGCTTTATGATTTATCATATTATTTCTAAGAAACGGAGTGCATAAAACCGCAACCAGAGTTCTTCAAATCGAACCCTACTTGGGAAACCCAAATCATGGAAGTTTGAAGTACGTGCTAAAAAAACCGAGTCACGATCGTCGTTTTACGAAAGTTTTGTGAGGAATGATAAGGCTTGATGATTTATCATATTATTTCTAAGAAACGGAGTGCATAAAACCGTCAACAGAGTTCTTCAAATCGAACCCTACTTCGAAAACCCAAATCTGGGAAATTTGAATAACGTGCTAAAAAACCGAGTCACGA
>NW_019277563.1:0-1013 GCF_002738345.1 Cucurbita maxima | reverse complement strand
CGCCCCAAGCACTATGCGCCGCACATGGGCATATGCTTGGGGTGTGGGGGTGGCGGATGGCGGACGACGGCGGTTGACGGCGGCGGTGCGGTGGCGAAACTTGCGGGTTCGAGGTATTTGTCGATCGCGCCTTCGGGCGTGCAACGTGATCCTTGTCGAGATGGGACTGTTGCGATGTTGCCTTCTAACTTNGGGCCATCCTTGGGGCGGCCCTATGTTTTGAAGGCCTGTGGTGCCAGGGACATGTTCGGCTGGTTGGAATCGGGTGCCTTTGGGCGTGCGACATGACCCACGTCGAGCGCGGGACGTTGCAATGTTGCCTTCTAAACTGGGATTCTCTGGTGTGAGGACCTTGGATGTCTGCCGGTACGATGATGAAACATGCAAGGTGGGGTGGAGCCGGGTGCCTTCGGGCGTGCGGCATGAACCTCGTTGAGTGTGGGACGTCGTTGTGGCATGCCTCCCTTCCTCGGGCCAGCCCTGTGTTCGGAAGGCTGCGTGGTGGCAGAACATGCTTGGTGGGGCGGAGTCAAACGACCGTGGGCGTGCGACATGAGACTAGTTGGGCATGGAATGTCGCCTTCTAACTTGTGCTGCCTACGGGATGGTGGATGGTCGGAACGACGACAAAGCGTGCAAGGTGGGGTGGAGTTGGGTGCCTTCGGGCGTCCAACATGAGCCTCGTCGAGCGTGCGGCGTTGTGGTGACGCCGTCGGGCCATCCTTGGGGCAGCCCTATGTTTTGAAGGCGTGTGGTGCCAGAACATGCTCGGCTGGTTGGAATCGTGTGCCTTTGGGCGTGCGACATGAGANGTGCGACATGAGACTAGTTGAGCATGGAATGTGGCCTTCTAACTTGTGCTGCCTTCGGGATGGTGGATGGTCGAAACGACGACAAAGCGTGCAAGGTGGGGTGGAGTTGGGTGCCTTCGGGCGTCCAAAATGAGCCTCGTCGAGCGTGCGGCATTGTGGTGACGCCGTCGGGCCATCCTTGGGGCAGCCCTATGTTTTGAA
>NW_019277562.1:0-1012 GCF_002738345.1 Cucurbita maxima | reverse complement strand
GCACGTACTAAAACCTTCCCTATTTGGGTTTCCAAAGAAGGGTTCGATTTGAAGAACTCTTTTACTGTTTTATGCACTCCGTTTCCCAGAAATAATATTCTAAATCAACAAGCCTTATCATTCCACAAATAACTTTCGAAAAACGATGACCGTGACTCGGTTTTTTTAGCACGTACTAAAACCTTCCCTGTTTGGGTTTCCGAAAGAGGGTTCGATTTGAAGAACTCTTTTACTGTTTTATGCACTCCGTTTCCCAGAAATAATATTCTAAATCATCAAGCCTTATCATTCCACACAAAACTTTCGAAAAACGATGACCGTGACTCGGTTTTTTTAGCACGTACTAAAACCTTCCCTGTTTGGGTTTCCGAAAGAGGGTTCGATTTGAAGAACTCTTTTACTGTTTTATGCACTCCGTTTCCCGAAATAATATTCTAAATCATCAAGCCTTATCATTCCTCACAAAACTTTCGCAAAACGTCGACCGTGACTCGGTTTTTTTAGCACGTACTAAAACCTTCCCTATTTGGGTTTCCAAAGAAGGGTTCGATTTGAAGAACTCTTTTACTGTTTTATGCACTCCGTTTCCCAGAAATAATATTCTAAATCAACAAGCCTTATCATTCCACACAAAACTTTCGAAAAACGATGACTGTGACTCGGTTTTTTTAGCACGTACTAAAACCTTCCTTCCACACAAAACTTTCGAAAAACGATGACTGTGACTCGGTTTTTTTAGCACGTACTAAAACCTTCCCTGTTTGGGTTTCCGAAAGAGGGTTCGATTTGTGACTCGGTTTTTTTAGCACGTACTAAAACCTTCCCTGTTTGGGTTTCCGAAAGAGGGTTCGATTTGAAGAACTCTTTTACTGTTTTATGCACTCTGTTTCCCAGAAATAATATTCTAAATCAACAAGCCTTATCATTCCACACAAAACTTTCGAAAAACGATGACCGTGACTCGGTTTTTTTAGCACGTACTAAAACCTTCCCTGTTTGGGTTTCCGAAAGA
>NW_019277561.1:0-1014 GCF_002738345.1 Cucurbita maxima | reverse complement strand
TATTCTAAATCATCAAGCCTTATCATTCCTCACAAAAATTTCGAAAAACGTCGACCGTGACTCGGTTTTTTTAGCACGTACTAAAAACTTCCCTGTTTGGGTTTCCGAAGAAGGGTTCGATTTAAAGTACTCTTTGACTGTTTTATGCACTCTGTTTCTTAGAAATAATATTCTAAATCATCAAGCCTTATCATTCCAAACAAAACTTTCGAAAAATGTGGACCGTGACTCGATTTTTTTAGCACGTACTAAACACTTCCCTGTTCGGGTTTCCGAAGAAGGGTTCGATTTGACGAACTCTTTTACTGTTTTATGCACTCCGTTTCTTAGAAATAATATTCTAAATCATCAAGCCTTATCATTCCTCACAAAACTTTCGAAAAATGTGGACCGTGACTCGGTTTTTTTAGCATGTACTAACAACTTCCCTGTTTGGTTTTCCGAAGAAGGGTTCGATTTGATGAACTCTTTTACTGTATTATGCACTTTGTTTCCTAGAAATAATTTTCTAAATCATCAAGCCTTATCATTCGTCACAAAACTTTCGAAAAATGTCGACCGTGACACGATTTTTTTAGCACGTACTAAAAACATCTCTGTTCGGGTTTCCGAAGAAGGGTTCGATTTGACGAACTCTTTTACTGTTTTATGCACTCCGTTTCTTATATATAATAGTCTAAATCATCAAGACTTATCCTTCCTCATAAAAATTACGAAAAACGTCGACCGTGACTCGGTGTTTTANAGCCTTATCCTTCCTCATAAAAATTACGAAAAACGTCGACCGTGACTCGGTGTTTTAGCACGTACTAAAAACTTCCTTGTTTGGGTTTCCGAAGAAGGGTTCGATTTAAAGTACTTTTTGACTGTTTTATGCACTCTGTTTTTTAGAAATAATATTCTAAATCATCAAGCCTTATCATTCCAAACAAAACTTTCGAAAAATGTGGACTGTGACTCGGTTTTTTTAGCACGTACTAAAAA
This sequence comes from Cucurbita maxima, assembly GCF_002738345.1. Taxonomy (NCBI): domain Eukaryota; kingdom Viridiplantae; phylum Streptophyta; class Magnoliopsida; order Cucurbitales; family Cucurbitaceae; genus Cucurbita; species Cucurbita maxima. The sequence goes on along the minus strand of NW_019277561.1, from coordinate 30 downwards.
CTTCCCTGTTCGGGTTTCCGAAGAAGGGTT
>NW_019277560.1:0-1014 GCF_002738345.1 Cucurbita maxima | reverse complement strand
CACTGATATCCCCCCCTACAATTAGCTGCAAGGGTGGAGAAAAGAACAAAGGGCGCTAACTTTTTAAAATGGAAAGATATTGCATCTAAAAAATTAGAAGGTCAAATTCTCCCCCTACCTCTGAAATGTATGGCTCCGCCCCTATTAGATGGTTACATTAATCTAAAATGAAAGCATTAAATGGACCTAATTAACGACAAGACGTATTAGACATATAATTAAACGATTAGAGATTTATAAGTAACTTTCTTAAGTACAGGGTCCCAAGCGATGCGACGCGAAAGTTTTTGAGATATTTTAGAAACTTTGTAATCTTTTGATAGGATGTTCTGTTAATGAATTTAAATTTGCAATAACCAATGATTTCCTCTGTTTGTTCTTCTTGATGGATTAGAAATCTCCCGAAGTTCAAGCAAGAAATGTCATCCATTAGTTCCTTCCAATCTTCTTAGCTCATTGGAAGATAGGAACCAAAACATATCGAGTCTTACCACATCAACACCAGAAGGTGAAATATTGTCATCTTCCAATTTGAAGCCTTTCTCTTTCAGTGAACTCAAGAACGCAACTAGAAATTTTCGACCCGACAGTCTGTTGGGTGAAGGGGGATTTGGTTGTGTTTTCAAAGGATGGATTGATGAAAACACATGGGCCGCTACAAGGCCAGGATCGGGAATTGTTGTTGCTGTCAAGAAGCTTAAGCTTGAAGCTCCCCAAGGCCACAAGGAGTGGTTGGTATGTAGCTTACTTGATACTCTCTCTCTCTCTCTCTCTCTCTCTCTCTCTCTCTCTCTCTCTCGTATGTTCCTTTTCGGTTGTATGTTCGTGTCTGTTACTAACTGCATACGAATTTCAGACAGAAGTTAATTATTTGGGAAAATTTCATCACCCAAATCTAGTTAAGCTGATTGGGTATTGCTTGGAAGGCAAGAATCGGTTATTGGTGTACGAGTTTATGCCGAGAGGGAGTTTGGAGAATCATCTCTTCAGAAGTAAGTTCCTGGGAAATAGCAT
>NW_019277559.1:681-1015 GCF_002738345.1 Cucurbita maxima | reverse complement strand
GGTTTCGGAAGAAGGGTTCCATTTGAAGAACTCTTTTACTGTTTTACGCACTCCGTTTCTTAGAAATAATATTCTAAATCATCTAGCCTTATCATTCCTCACAAAACTTTCGACAAACGTCGACCGTCACTCGGTTTTTTTAGCACGTACTACAAACTTCCCTGTTAGGGTTTCGGAAGAAGGGTTCCATTTGAAGAACTCTTTTACTGTTTTACGCACTCCGTTTCTTAGAAATAATATTCTAAATCATCTAGCCTTATCATTTGTCACAAAACTTTCGACAAACGTCGACCGTGACTCGGTTTTTTTAGCACGTACTACATACTTCCCTGTT
>NW_019277559.1:0-258 GCF_002738345.1 Cucurbita maxima | reverse complement strand
TTATCATTCCTCAACAAACTTTCGACAAACGTCGACTGTGACTCGGTTTTTTTAGCACGTACTACATACTTCCCTGTTAGGGTTTCGGAAGAAGGGTTCCATTTGAAGAACTCTTTTACTGTTTTACGCTTTCCGTTTCTTAGAAATAATATTCTAAATCATCTAGCCTTATCATTTCTCACAAAACTTTCGACAAACGTCGACCGTGACTCAGTTTTTTTAGCACGTACTACATACTTCCCTGTTAGGGTTTCGGAA
>NW_019277558.1:0-1015 GCF_002738345.1 Cucurbita maxima | reverse complement strand
CGGTGTTGTGGTGACGCCGTCGGGCCATCCTTGGGGCAGCCCTATGTTTTGAAGGCGTGTGGTGCCAGAACATGTTCGGCTGGTTGGAATCGTGTGCCTTTGGGCGTGCGACATGAGACTAGTTGAGCATGGAATGTGGCCTTCTAACTTGTGCTGCCTTCGGGATGGTGGATGGTCGGAACGACGACAAAGCGTGCAAGGTGGGGTGGAGTTGGGTGCCTTCGGGCGTCCAACATGAGCCTCGTCGAGCGTGCGGCGTTGTGGTGACGCCGTCGGGCCATCCTTGGGGCAGCCCTATGTTTTGAAGGTCGCGTGTGGTGCCAGGACATGTTCGGCTGGTTGGAATCGGGTGCCTTTGGGCGTGCGACATGAGACTAGTTGGGCATGGAATGTCGCCTTCCAACTTGTGCTGCCTTCGGGATGGTGGATGGTCGGAACGACGACAAAGCGTGCAAGGTGGGGTGGAGTTGGGTGCCTTCGGGCGTCCGACATGAGCCTCGTCGAGCGTGCGGCGTTGTGGTGACGCCGTCGGGTCATCCTTGGGGCAGCCCTATGTTTTGAAGGCCTGTGGTGCCAGAACATGTTCGGTTGGTTGGAATCGGGTGCCTTTGGGCGTGCGACATGAGACTAGTTGGGCATGGAATGTCGCCCTCTAACTTGTGCTGCCTTCGGGATGGTGGATGGTCGGAACGACGACAAAGCGTGCAAGGTGGGGTGGAGTTGGGTGCCTTCGGGCGTCCGACATGAGCCTCGTCGAGCGTGCGGCGTTGTGGTGACGCCGTCGGGCCATCCTTGGGGCAGCCCTATGTTTTGAAGGCCTGTGGTGCCAGAACATGTTCGGCTGGTTGGAATCGGGTGCCTTTGGGCGTGCGACATGAGACCAGTTGAGCATGGAATGTGGCCTTCCAACTTGTGCTTCCTTCGGGATGGTGGATGGTCGGAACGACGACAAAGCGTGCAAGGTGGGGTGGAGTTGGGTGCCTTCGGGCGTCCAACATGAGCCTCGTCGAGCGTG
>NW_019277557.1:0-1016 GCF_002738345.1 Cucurbita maxima | reverse complement strand
ACTTTCAAAACTATGCTTGGATTATATGAATGACTCTGTTATTCATTTTGGGTTAACTAATGCTCCAGTACATTTATGCGCTCAATTAATCATATTTTGGGAGAATTTTTTTGGAAAGCATGTTGCTATATATTTTGATGATATTTTAATTTATTCAAAGAGTTTGCATGAGCATATGAAGTATTCATATGCTTAAGTCGGTTTTGATTACATTTAGAAAAGTGAAACTTTATGCTTATTTTAATAAGGGTAGATTTTGCATGGAAAATGAAAAATGGAAAAGGTTAACTTTCTTGACTTCATAGTTGGTAAAAATAGAGTAGAAGTAGATGACGAGAAAGTTGAAGAAATTAGGGATTGACCAACTCCAAAAAAATGCAAGTGAAATTTGGAGTTTTCTCGGGCTAGATAGGTTCGATAGGAGATTTATAAAAGATTTTAGCACCATTGAATGACTTAATGTTTTTAAATGGGAGATAATGCAAGAGAATGCATTCCATGAGCTTAAAGAAGAAATTTATCAATGCACCCTTACTTGTCTTGCCTAACTTTGCTAAAAGTTTTGAAATTGAGTGTGATACAAGTGGTTTGGGCATATGTGTCGTTTTGATGCAAGATAATGGCAGCATTGAACTATCTTACCTATGATAAAAAATTATTTGCTTTAGTTCGTACATTACAAGTATGCCAACACTAATTATAGCCTAGAGTGTTTGTAATCTACTCTGATCATGAAAGCTTGAAGTATCTTAAGGGGGAAAGAAAATTGAACCGTAGGCATGCAAAGTGGGTGATATTTATTGAAACATTTTCGTATGTTATCAAATATAAGCAAGGTAAGGATGATATGGAGGCACATAGTACTTATATCCTAGAGGATTTGTGATCCACTTAGTGTTGGCTTATTGGCCCTTGATCTCACATTAATTAATTTCAATGAATTAATTATTGATGTTTTTGGTGTTTATTGAAATATTTTCGTATGTTATCAAATATAAGCAAGGTAAGGATGATAT
>NW_019277556.1:501-1016 GCF_002738345.1 Cucurbita maxima | reverse complement strand
CAATAAATATCTAAAGTAAAACGCGGGGTTTGATTCAAGGGAAGTTCTTTCAAGAGCAGTCAGAGCCTATTCGACTTACTCATCAATCTCATCCTCAGATCATGATGTGATCACAGAAACTTCAGTATGAACTCTTTGTTGTTAAAAGTCTCTCGGCGACAAGGGATGGTGATGTGATCACAGAAACTTCAGTATGAACTCTTTGTTGTTAAAAGTCTCTCGGCGACAAGGGATGGAAGGCTTCCTATGGTCTAAGTACTAGGGTCAAACCACGAGGTCTATCGCTCATAGATTTGAAACTCTTAACTACACGGGAGGACTAGCTCCGTTGTGCCAATTCCAGCCGGGCATACTTGATTAATCCGCTTTAGGATAAGAGGATAATTAGTAGAGCTAGCTTTGACTAGAGACAAGACAGCAGGCTGTGATTGTAGAAGACCGTATGCCAGTACGGTAACTAGCCACGGGAGACTCCCTTCCCTTTAGATATGAAACGGATCCTATGTCATTCGACG
>NW_019277556.1:0-257 GCF_002738345.1 Cucurbita maxima | reverse complement strand
CTCCGGCGAGCTTCCTCGATAAATAAAGGAAAGCAGGTGGTAGGGCACTTCACCAACTACTTCGGCATAAGCACCCCATCCATTTGGAATCTTTTCCGCCCACACCCTACAGTCCAGGTATAAGCATGCTCAGAAAACCCTATATCTTGTAACTCGCACGACTCCAAGGCCTCCAGCTTGCATGTAACTGAATTATCTAGGAAGACCACTTTGCTTCTCTTGCTAATCAGTAGCCAGACTGACCTAATTAGGAGAAG
>NW_019277555.1:0-1017 GCF_002738345.1 Cucurbita maxima | reverse complement strand
TTATCATTCCTCACAAAAATTTCGACAAACGTCGACCGTGACTCGGTTTTTTTAGCACGTACTACAAACTTCCCTCTTTGGGTTTCCGAAGAAGGGTTCCATTTGAAGAACTCTTTTACTGTTTTGTTCACTTCGTTTCGTAGAAATAATGTTCTAAATCATCAAGTCTTATCATTCCTCACAAAACATTCGACAAACGTCGACCGTGACTCGGTTTTTTTTAGCACGTACTACAAACTTTCCTGTTTAAGTTTCCAAAGAAGGGTAACATTTGAAGAACTCTTTTATTTTTTTACGCACTCCGTTTCTTAGAAATAATATTCTAAATCATCAAGCCTTATCATTCCTCACAAAAATTTCGACAAACGTCGACCGTGACTCGGTTTTTTTTAGCACGTACTACAAACTTCCCTTTTTGGGTTTACGAAGAAGGATTCCATTTGAAGAACTCTTTTACTGTTTAGTTCACTTCGTTTCGTAGAAATAATGTTCTAAATCATCAATCCTTATCATTCCTCACAAATCTTTCGAGAAACGTCGATCGTGACTCGGTTTTTTTTAGCACGTACTACAAACTTCCCTTTTTGGGTTTACGAAGAAGGATTCCATTTGAAGAACTCTTTTACTGTTTAGTTCACTTCGTTTCGTAGAAATAATGTTCTTAATCATCAAGTCTTATCATTCCTCACAAAACATTCGACAAACGTCGACCGTGACTCGGTTTTTTTTAGCACGTACTACAAACTTTCCTGTTTAAGTTTCCAAAGAAGGGTTCCATTTGAAGAACTCTTTTATTTTTTTACGCACTCCGTTTCTTAGAAATAATATTCTAAATCATCAAGCCTTATCATTCCTCACAAAAATTTCGACAAACGTCGACCGTAACTCGGTTTTTTTATTACGTACTACAAACTTCCCTTTTTGGGTTTCCGAAGAAGGGTTCCATTTGAAGAACTCTTTTACTGTTTTTGACACTCCGTTTCGTATTAATAATATTCAAAATCCTCAAGCCTTATC
>NW_019277554.1:642-1016 GCF_002738345.1 Cucurbita maxima | reverse complement strand
TATTTGGGTTTCCGAAGTAGGGTTTGATTTGAAGAACTTTTTTACTTTTTTATGCACTCCGTTTCTTCGAAATTCTTTTCTTAATCATCAAGCCTTATCATTCCTCACACAACTTTCGAAAAACGTCAACCGTGACTCGGTTTTTTTAGCACTTACTTCAAACGTCCAAGATTTGGGTTTCCGAAGTAGGGTTTGACCGTGACTCGGTTTTTTTAGCACTTACTTCAAACGTCCAAGATTTGGGTTTCCGAAGTAGGGTTTGATTTGAAGAATTTCGTTTAATTTTTTATGCACTCCGTTTGTTCGAAATTCCATTATAAATCATCAAGTCTAAACATTCCTCACAAAACTTTCGAAAAACGTCGACCATGACT
>NW_019277554.1:0-637 GCF_002738345.1 Cucurbita maxima | reverse complement strand
ATTATAAATCATCAAGTCTAAACATTCCTCACAAAACTTTCGAAAAACGTCGACCATGACTCGGTTTTTTTAGCACGTACTTCAGACGTCCATTGTTTGGGTTTCCGAATTAGGGTTCGAATTGAAGAACGCTTTTACTTTTTTATGCACTCCGTTTCTTCGAAATTCCATTCTAAATCATCAAGCCTAATCATTCCTCACAAAACTTTCTAATAAAGTCGACCGTGACTCGGTTTTTTTAGCACTTACTTCAAACATCCATGATTTGGGTTTCCGAAGTAGGGTTTGATTTGAAAAATTTTGTTTAATTTTTTATGCACTCCGTTTCTTTGTAATTCCATTATAAATCATCAAGCCTTATCATTCCTCACAAAACGTTCGAAAAACGTCGACCGTGACGCGGTTTTTTTAGCACTTACTTCAAACGTCCAATATTTGGGTTTCCGAAGTAGGGTTTGATTTGAAGAATTTCGTTTAATTTTTTATGCACTCCGTTTCTTCGAAATTCCATTATAAATCATCAAGCCTTATCATTCCTCACAAAAATTTCGAAAAACGTCGACCGTGACTCGGTTTTTTTAGCACTTACTTCAAACGTCCAAGATTTGGGTTTCCGAAGTAGGGTTTGATTTGAAGA
>NW_019277553.1:0-1017 GCF_002738345.1 Cucurbita maxima | reverse complement strand
CGTGGGGCGCCAGTGCCCGCCCCCTCGTGCGCGCGCCGAGCCCCACGCCGCAGCAGCGCCCCCATCGCCCTTGCGCGCCCATCATGCCCGCCAACACCTGCGCGCGCTACCGCTAGGAGGTTAACCCACGCGCGCTACCCCCGTGCACACGCCGAGCCCCATCCTACGCTGCGCGCGATACGTGTCCTACCAACAGCATATCAAAAGTGTTGGATTTTACCTCCATTAAAAAACAAAAAAAAACATCACACCCAATGATGTGGCAGCGAAAGAATGCTTATCTCAAACATTAAAATGAAGAGTTTTCATACCGGAGCAAGTACGTTACACCAAGACGTCCACCATGACCTTGTGCTTACAACCATCACCCATTAATTGCGAAAGTACGTGTGGAGTGGTCGGTTTGCCGTAATTTTTTTCTTGGGAGCTAAGCAAGATAGAAGAATGATTCCCACAAAATTTCTAGAGCAAGTACACTACACCATGACCTTGTGCTTACAACCATCACCCATTAATTGCGAAAGTACGTGTGGAGTGATCGGTTTGCTGTAATTTTTTTCCTGGGAGATAAGCAAGATGAAAGAATGATTCCCACAAAATTTCAGATTTTTTTGACGGCTGTAGCTATTTTTTCTAATTTCGCATTATTTAATGTTGAAAAATTCATTAAAAAAAATTGGTCAGTTGAAAAGTCATGAAACTTGATTTATAGACCCAAGAGAATGTCCCATTCGTGAATCGATCGAGTTCNATGAGAATGTCCCATTCGTGAATCGATCGAGTTCCCGGAAAAAAACATGGTAAAACTCGAGATATTCGACCGTATGACGCCTCGGAAAAATCGTGTCTGGGCCTGGCAGACCAAAAATGCCTCAAAATGTACTATATATGGGGGGTGACTAGTCTGCATGGGCTGGCCACGGGGGCGCCCCCTATATCCTCCGCCACCCCCACGCCCCAAGCACTATGCGCCGCACATGGGCATATGCTCGGGTCGTCGAGGTGGTGGTCGGAGGT
>NW_019277552.1:0-984 GCF_002738345.1 Cucurbita maxima | reverse complement strand
AGTTACGAGATGGAATGCTCGCCCTTGTATTACAACGACCACTGGAACATAATAACTCGAATGACAAGCGGAAGTACTCCCCAGTTTACCACTAAAACGACTCAAAAAAAAAAAATTATTTGTTAACGCTCTAGATTTTACAAATCGTCTTTAGAAAAAGTGATCCATTGTCAACGCTCTAGATTTTGTCAATCGAAGATTCTGAACAAGTAATCCAACTTCAAATGCAGTGCAAATTTTCAAAAGAAAATTAAGCTTATTATTGTCGGGGTACAAACTCAGGTCTCTCGAGTGACAAGCGGGAATACTCACTACTGTATTACATCGACCTCTGAAAAATGTGTTATTTGTTAACACACGAGAGAAAAAGGAATCCAATCCCAAATTTTTTTGTTGGGAAACGAATTCAAGTAGTCCGGTTTGCCAATACCTAATTTTGAATTTAAAAGAAATTTAAAAATCGTCGCTGCGGGGGATCAAGCTCATGGAAGTACTCACCACTCTACAACGACGACTTTCGAAAAATATAATATTTGTTAACAAACAAGATTTTATCCATCGCCGTTACAAAAAGTAATTCAATTTTGAATCCGACTAAAATTGTAAAAACAAGATTAATCTTGTTATTGTTCGGGATCAAACTTGGGTCACGGAGTGACAAGCTGGAATGCTCGCCCTTGTATTACAACGATCTCTGTAACATAATAACTCGAATGACAAGTGGAAATACTCTCAATTATAGCACTAAAACGACGCATAAAAAATAAATTATTTGTTAACGCTCCAGATTTTACCAATCGTCTATAGAAAATGTGATCCATTGTCAACGCTCTAGATTTTATCAATCGAAGATTCGAGACAAGTAATCCAATTTCAAATGCGGTGCAAATTTTCAAAAGAAAATTAAGCTTATTATTATCGGGGTTCAAACTCAGGTCTCTCGAGTGACAAGCAGGAATACTCACTACTGTATTACATCGTCAT
>NW_019277551.1:0-1017 GCF_002738345.1 Cucurbita maxima | reverse complement strand
GTAAATAATTTTACTGATGAACTTTCATTATAATGTTAACCATAGATAGCTCAATTCAATTGGGAGTGAGTCTGTAGATCTAAAGATAGCGTGGATTCCTAATTCTTTATTTGACTATAAATGCTCCATATACTCATTTGATTGCATGAAACAATAAAATTGATTTTCCCATAGAATTGTCAATACATTATACTTTCAATGTTGCTAAGTTGAGTCCCTTTGATGTAGGTGATGATTTTTCTGATTCGAGGACGAATCCTGAAGAGGGGGATGATGATAAGAATCACGGTGTACATTCTACTTTCAATGTTACTGAGTTGAGTTCTTTTGATGTAGGTGATGATTTTTCTGATTCGAGGACGAATCCTTTTGAAGAGGGGGATGATGATAAGAATCACGGTGTTCCAACTGAACCTATTACACAACCCAAGGCCAAGAAGATTCAACAAGCATTCATACTTCATCTACAAAATTGGATAGGCTAGGTTCAACCATCATTTCATAACTAAATATTTGCACGGTTTAAGTAGCGGATGAAGTTGCAAGCATCATTTCATAAGTGGTTAGAAAACTTTATTTATTATTTTAATTTCATAAAGTTTGTAATGCTCAAAGGTCTTCTGTGGAGATTTAAAGGGATCAAGATTAAATTAGGGGCACTATTTTTTTTTTTTTGTGGGGAGACTATAAATAACCACAAATTATTATGTAAAAAGCATATTTGTGATCAATGAAATTGATCTCTTAAGTTGAGACGTTCCCCCTTATAGAAATTTGAACATATCTTTGTCGTTTTTATGTTTGATGCAATTCTTGTGGTAGATTGCATCTGAGTTATTCAGTCAAGCCTTGATCAAGTTCGATTGTGGAGTGACTCAATTTTGAAAAAGGTTCCAAATCTTGCTTCTCACTCTTGATCTCATAATCTAATTCTAGTTTATGTCTTGCCAAATCTTGCTTTTGACTCTTGGATCTCATAATCTAATTCTAGCTTTATCTCTTGGTTTATCCAAATTT
>NW_019277550.1:0-946 GCF_002738345.1 Cucurbita maxima | reverse complement strand
TATTAAATCAATATGAAGAAAGTCAACATGTTGACTTCATTTAATGGAAAAATCCATGTTAGTGGAATTTTGAGGTGTCAAAATTTGGTTTAACCAAACTTGCATGCTTGCCAAATAAACCCCTCAATTTTGAGTGGAATTTTGAGTGTCAAAATTTGGTTAACTCAAGCATGCATGCTTGTCACATAATCCCAAACATTTGAGTGGAATTTTGAGTGTCAAAATTTGGTGATCTCAAATTTGCATGAACATGCAAACATGACTCTATAAATAGAGTGATCATAACACATGAAAGGTCTTCTTATTGGTGAATAACCTTGAGAAAAATCTCTCACAAACACTCTCTTCATATATACAAAATCTCTCCCAAGTTTATTCACTCACCGGATTCCACAATCCTGTTCTTAGGGCGGAGGATAGTGGAGAAGACACTAGTAGTGGTTCGAAACCGGTTCGTGACGAAAAATGAATTTGAAGTACAAAAGGTTAGTATTCAAACTCATTAAGTTTTAATACTTATGAACATGCTAGTTATTTACTATAATTGACGTTCTAAAAGTTCCTTAAAATTCAAATTGCTTCCGCATGTGTTATATTAACACCTTTATACTCAACTTCTTCCTCTGAAGCTACAGGAATCCTTAATTTGAAGAAAAAGAGATCGTAGATAGGAATTCGAGACTCTTATCCCTAATTTAATTTCGAAACCTATTTCCTTTAACTCAACATGCTCTCGTGGTTATTTTTCTTCGTGGTCTTCTATTGAAGCATTCCTTGGCGATGCAGAAGTTGATTGGAACCATTTTTGCTCGACGAGTAATCATGTATCCTCGGATTGGATTTTCAAGTTTTTCTTGAAGTTCTTCAATGGCGGATTGAATTGGGGGAATGGTTTCTGGGCACTTTCAACACTCTATTCCTCCATGAAACTTGTGGGTAATCTTGT
>NW_019277549.1:0-1018 GCF_002738345.1 Cucurbita maxima | reverse complement strand
TTTCCGAAGTAGGGTTCGATTTGAAGAACTCTTTTACTGTTTTATGCAGTCCGTTTCATAGAAATAATATTCTAAATCATCAAGCCTTATCATTAATAAAAAAAAATTCGCAAAACGTCGACTGTGAGTCTATTTTTTTAGCACGTACTAACAACATCTCTGTTTGGGTTTCCGAAGAAGGGTTCGATCTGAAGAACTCTTTTACTATTTTATGCACTCCGTTTCTTAGAAATAATATTCTAAATCATCAAGCCTTATCATTCCTACCAAAAATTTCGAAAAACATTGACTGTGACTCGGTTTTTTTAGCACGTACTAACAACTTCCCTGTTTGTGTTTCCGAAGGAGAGTTCGAGTTAAAGAACTCGTTTACTGTTTTATGCACTCCGTTTCTTAGAAATAATATTCTAAATAATGAAGCCTTATCATTCCTCACCAAACTTTCGAAAAACGTCGACCGTGACTCGGTTTTTTTAGCACGTACTTCAAACTTCCCAGATTTGGGTTTCCAAAGTAGGGTTCGATTTGAAGAAGTCTTTTACTGTTTTATGCACTCCGTTTCTTAGAAGTAATATTCTAAATCATCAAGCCTGATCATTCCTCACAAAACTTTCGAAAAACGTCGACTCTAACTCGGTTTTTTTAGCACGTACTTCAAACTTCCCAGATTTAGGTTTCCGAAGTAGGGTTCGATTTGAAGAACTCTTTTACTGTTTTATGCACTACGTTTCTTAGAAAAATATTCTAAATCATCAAGCCTTATCATTCCTACCAAAATTTTCGAAAAACGTCGACTGTGACTCGGTTTTTTTAGCATGTACTAACAAGTTCCCTGTTTGGGTTTCCGAAGAAGGGTTCGATTTGAAGAACTCTTTTACTGTTTTATGCACACCGTTTCTTAGGAATAATATTCTAAATCATCAAGCCTTATCATTCATCAAAAAAAATTTGAAAAACGTCGACTCTGACTCTGTTTTTTTAGCACGTTCTAACAACTTCCCTATTTGGGTTTCCGAAA
>NW_019277548.1:588-1018 GCF_002738345.1 Cucurbita maxima | reverse complement strand
TTTCTTCAAAATTCTATTCTAAATCATTATTCCCGATCACTCCGAGCAGGAATTTCGAAAAACGCCGACCGCTACTCAGTTTTTTTATCACGTGGTTCAAACTTCCTGAATTAGGGTTCACAAATTAAGGTTTCGATTTTAAGTACTATTTTTCTACACTCTGTTTCTTTGACATTCTATTCTAAATCATCAAGACTAAACTAAACATTCCCAACAAAAGTTTCGAGAAACGTCGACCGTGACACAGTTTTTTTAGCACGTACTTCAAAGTAACCAGGTTAGGGAATCGATTTAAAGCACTCTTTTACTGTTTTATACACTCCTTTTCTTCAAAATTCTATTCTAAATCATTATTCCCGATAACTCCGAGCAGGAATTTCGAAAAACGCCGACCGCTACTCAGTTTTTTTATCACGTGGTTCAAACTTCC
>NW_019277548.1:0-274 GCF_002738345.1 Cucurbita maxima | reverse complement strand
TAAATCATTATTCCCGATCACTCCGAGCAGGAATTTCGAAAAACGCCGACCGCTACTCAGTTTTTTTATCACGTGGTTCAAACTTCCTGAATTAGGGTTCACAAATTAAGGTTTCGATTTTAAGTACTATTTTTCTACACTCTGTTTCTTTGACATTCTATTCTAAATCATCAAGACTAAACTAAACATTCCCAACAAAAGTTTCGAGAAACGTCGACCGTGACACAGTTTTTTCAGCACGTACTTCAAACTAACCAGGTTAGGGAATCGATTT
>NW_019277547.1:0-1027 GCF_002738345.1 Cucurbita maxima | reverse complement strand
GACTGAGATTTTCTGTAATCTCCACAGGGGAAATTTGTCACATGCAGCTTTTTTAAGGAATGCCAGAAATAGTGAGGAGACCCTGCGTAAAGAAGCAGTGGAGAGAACTGACCTTAGTCATCTTGAGAATACTTCAAGGTTGATTTCCATGGACACAACACGAGGTACTGTGTATCAAGTTGAGTCAACAGGTGCCGTCGTTAGCTTAAATTCTGCTGTTGGTCTTGTTCATTTCTACTGCTCACAGCTTCCTAGTGACAGGTCTGTTGTTATATTATATGGCATTGTTTTCCCCATTTTTGTACTTTTAGATGATAGTTGAATATGTATTTTCATCTGCTCCCTTTCTACTAGGTATTCCATTCTTCGACCTGAGTTTGTNGGTGAGGCATGAGAAACCAGGTGGTCCAACTGAGTACTCTTGCAAGCTTCAACTTCCTTGTAATGCACCATTTGAGGAACTTGAGGGTCCAATTTGCAGCTCAATGCGCCTTGCACAACAGGCATGCTATCATGTTATTCAAAAAAAATTATTCCAGGTTTACGTTGTAGCATGACTTCAACTCTCTATTTACAGGCTGTTTGTTTGGCTGCTTGCAAAAAGCTCCATGAAATGGGAGCATTTACTGACATGCTCTTGCCAGACAAGGGAAGCGGAGAGGAGAGGGAAAAGGTTGAACAGAAAGATGATGGAGATCCACTTCCTGGGACTGCTAGGCACAGGGAGTTCTATCCTGAAGGTGTAGCTAATATTCTCCAGGTCTGTTTGTCTTAATTTTGTCTATGATACTTTCATGTTCTGTTGATATACAGGTGACCGAAAGAACAACTCTTTTGGTGATAATTAATTTCTGAGATAAGAACTTTTTAAGGAATTGTTCATGTGCAGGATAGCCATGGGAAGTTTTCTTTGTTGGATTTACTTTTTGACAGTCAATTTGTATTAACTATTTTAATTTGAAGGGTTTTCCCCTAGTCTTTTATCATTTAATGGAGGGTGCATGGTTCTATTTATAGGGAGATTGGA
>NW_019277546.1:0-1019 GCF_002738345.1 Cucurbita maxima | reverse complement strand
TTTTTTTAGCACGTTCTTCAAACGTCACGGTGTTGGTGTTTACTAATAAGGATTCGACTTTAAGCACTTTTTTACTGTTTTATACATTCCGTTTCTTCAAAATACTATTATAAATCATCATGCCTAATCATTCCCCGAAAAGGTTTCTTAAAAATTGGACAGTTACTCGGTTTTTTAGCACGTTCTTCAAACGTCCCGGTTTTGGTGTTTACGAATCAGGGTTCGACTTTAAGCACTTTTTTACTTTAATATACACTCCGTTTCTTCTAAATACTATTCAAAATCATCATGCCTAATCATTCCCCCAAAAATTTTCTTAAAAATTGGACAGTTACTCGGTTTTTTTAGCACGTTCTTCAAACGTCCCGGTTTTGGTGTTTACGAATCAGGGTTCGACTTTAAGCACTTTTTTACTGTAATATACACTCCGTTTCTTCGATATACTATTCTAAATCATCATGCCTAATCATTCCCCCAAAAAGTTTCTTAAAAAATGGACAGTTACTTGGTTTTTTAGCACGTTCTTCAAACGTCCCGGTTTTGGTGTTTACGAATTAGGATTCGACTTTAAGCACTTTTTTACTGTTTTATACACTCCGTTTCTTCGAAATTCTATTCGAAATCATCATGCCTAATCATTCCCCCAAAAAGTTTCTTAAAAAATGGACAGTTACTCGGTTTTTTTAGCACGTTCTTCAAACGTCTCGGTTTTGGTGTTTAAGAATCAGGGTTCGACTTTAAGCACTTTTCTACTGTAATATACGCTCCGTTTCTTCGAAATACTATTCTAAATCATCATGCCTAATCATTCCCCAATAAAGTTTCTTAAAAACTCGAAAGTAACTCGGTTTTTTTAGCACGTTCTTCAAACGTCACGGTGTTGGTGTTTACTAATTAGGATTCGACTTTAAGCACTTTTTTACTGTTTTATACACTCCGTTTCTTCGAAATTCTATTCGAAATCATCATGCCTAATCATTCCCCCAAAAAGTTTCTTAAAAAATGGACAGTTACTCGGT
>NW_019277545.1:0-1019 GCF_002738345.1 Cucurbita maxima | reverse complement strand
GACTGAAAACTTCCCTGTTTGGGTTTCCGAAGAAGGGATCGATTTGAAGAACTCTTTTACTCTTTTATGCACTCCGTTTCTTTGAAATAATATTCTAAATCATCAAGCCTTATCATTCCTCACAAAAATTTCGCAAAACGTCGACCGTGACTCGATTTTTTTAGCCCGTACTAAAACCTTCCCTGTTTGGGTTTCCGAAGAAGGGTTTGATTTGAAGAACTCTTTTACTGTTTTATGCACTCAGTTTCTTAGAAATAATATTCTAAATCAACAAGCCTTATAATTCCTCACAAAACTTTCGCAATACGTCGACCGTGACTCTGTTTTTTTAGCACGTACTGAAAACTTCCCTGTTTTGGTTTCCGAAGAAGGGTTCGATTTGAAGATCTCTTTTACTGTTTTATGCACTCCGTTTCCTAGAAATAATATTCTAAATCATCAAGGCTTATCATTCGTCACAAAACTTTCGCAAAATGTCGACTGTGACTCGGTTTTTTTAGCACGGACTGAAAACTTCCCTGTTTGGGTTTCCGAAGAAGGGTTCGATTTGAAGAACTCTTTTACTGTTTTATGCACTCCGTTTCTTAGAGATAATATTCTAAATCATCAAGCCTTATCATTCCTCACAAAACTTTCGAAAAACGTCAACTGTGACTCGTTTTTCTTGCACGTACTAAAAACTTCACTGTTTGGGTTTCCAAAGAAGGGTTCGATTTGAAGAACTCTTTTACTTTTTTATGCACTGAGTTTCTTAGAAATAATATTCTATATGCACTCAGTTTCTTAGAAATAGTATTCTAAATAAACAAGCCTTATAATTTCTCACAAAACCTTCGCAATACGTCGACCGTGACTCGGTTTTTTTAGCACGTACTGAAAACTTCCCTGTTTCGGTTTCCGAAAAACGGTTCGATTTGAAGAACTCTTTTACTGTTTTATGCGCTCCGTTTCTTAGAAATAATATTCTAAATCATCAAGCCTTATCATTCCTCACAAAACTTTCGCAAAACGTCGACCGT
>NW_019277544.1:0-1002 GCF_002738345.1 Cucurbita maxima | reverse complement strand
ATTAGGCATGTAGATGTACAATACAATTTCGAACCAACGGAGTGCATCAACACTGTAAAAGAGTGCTTCAAATCGAACCCTACTTCGGAAACCCAAATCTGGGACGTTTGAAGAACGTGCTAAAAAACCGAGTCACGGTCGACATTTTTCAAAACATTTGTGGGGAATGATTAGGCTTGTAGATGTAGAATACAATTTCGAACCAACGGAGTTTTTCAAAACATTTGTGGGGAATGATTAGGCTTGTAGATGTAGAATACAATTTCGAACCAACGGAGTGCATCAAAACAATAAAAGAGTGCTTCAAATCGAACCCTACTTCGGAAACCCAAATCTGGAACGTTTGAAGTACGTGCTAAAAAAACCGAGTCACGGTCGACGTTTTTCAAAACATTTGTGGGGAATGATTAGGCTTGTGGATGTAGAATACAATTTCGAACCAACGGAGTGCATCAAAACAGTAAAAGAGTGCTTCAAATCGAACCCTACTTCGGAAACCCAAATCTGGGACGTTTGAAGTACGTGCTAAAAAAACTGAGTCACGGTCGACGTTTTTCAAAACATTTGTGGGGAATGATTAGGCTTGTGGATGTAGAATACTTTTTCGAACCAACGGAGAACGTGCTAAAAAAACCGAGTCACGGTCGACGTTTTTCAACACATTTGTGGGGAATGATTAGGCATGTATATGTACAATACAATTTCGAACCAACGGAGTGCCTCAACACTGTAACAGAGTGCTTCAAATCGAACCTTACTTCGGAAACCCAAATCTGGGACGTTTGAAGTACGTGCTAAAAAAACCGAGTCACGGTCGACGTTTTTCAAAACATTTGTGGGGAATGATTAGGCTTGTGGATGAAGAATACCATTAAAAACCAACGGAGATCGTGCTAAAAAAACCGAGTCACGGTCGACGTTTTTCAACACATTTGTGGGGAATGATTAGGCATGTAGATGTACAATACAATTTCGAACCAACGGAGTGCATCAACACTGTAA
>NW_019277543.1:0-1019 GCF_002738345.1 Cucurbita maxima | reverse complement strand
CCAATTAAGTGGGGGAGGATGTCACGGTCATGCTCGTCCAGGGCGTGTTGCCCATGGCCGCATGCCTATGGCAAGCCAAACCCTTGTCATGTCTTTTCATTCTAGTGTTTTTACTTCTATAGTTCTACGGCGTATGACGCCTCAAAAATATCATGTCTAGGCCTGCCAGACATGAAATGTCTCAAAATGTACTATAGGGGGATATGACTAGTTGTCAACTTCTCCCTACCCAAGGTTATATATGCTAAGCCGTTGTTATCTCTCTCTTGCTTGCTTATATAACGTCTCTTTCAAAAATCTCTCTTTCTAAAATCTCTCTCTACCCTCGTTTTCCAAAACCTTCTTTTAAAACCGAGGCTAGAGGCTCGATCATACGTCGCTTGGCCGTAGGCGACGCAAGTACAAATTGGCTCAGCTCACTTGTCGTTGGAAAGTGAGTGCCGCACAATCGCTAGTCCGCTGCCCTTAAGAGTGCGATTGTGTCAGGGGGCGCGCGCGCGCGGAAGCACGCTGGCGGGGCGGGGCGGGAAGGGGCGCGCGCGCGGGAGAACATGGGCGGGGCGGGGCTGGAGAGAGCGCGCGCGGGGGCAAGCGAGCGGGACGCACGCGAGTGGGGCAGGGCGGGGCTGGCCAGAGCGCGGGAACGTTCCGACACTGCCCCACCGTGCGCGTTCCGCCACCGCACCACCGCCGTCAACCGCCCTCGACCTCCGACCACCACCTCGACGACCCGAGCATATGCCCATGTGCGGCGCATAGTGTTATGGGCGTGGGGGTGGCGGAGGATATAGGGGGCGCCCCCGTGGCCAGCCCATGCAGACTAGTCACCCCCCTATATAGTACATTTTGAGGCATTTTTGGTCTGCCAGGCCCAGACACGATTTTTCCGAGTCGTCATACGGTCGAATATCTCGAGTTTTACCATGTTTTTTTCTGGGAACTCGATTGATTCACGAATGGGACATTCTCATGGGTCTATAAATCAAGTTTCATGACTTTTCAACCGACCAATTTTTTTT
>NW_019277542.1:0-930 GCF_002738345.1 Cucurbita maxima | reverse complement strand
ATGACTTTTTATGGGTTAGGAAACAATGGCATTCTTATGTTGTCTATATTTACTTTTAGAAGACCTTGTAAATACATTTGTTATTAAAATTAAAATGGTAAAGTAGAGCAGAGAGAAAAAAAAAAAAAAGAAAAGAAATAGAGAAGCAAGAAGGTTTTTTAAGACAAAAAGAGTGTTCTTTGTCTTCTTCTATCGTTAGTATGTGTGAGACTTATTTCACAAATTTATTAGTTTTTTTTAACAAATTTGTATCGAGCCAATGGCGAATGTGACGGGTCAAATGCCGCTACCGCGACTAATGAAGACAAACTACGAGAATTGGAGCATTCATATGAAAGCTTTTTCGGTTCCCAAGATGCATGGGAGGTGGTCGAAGAAGGGTTAGAAGAACCAAAAGATACCACGGATTATACAACAGCACAAAACAAGGCGTTAAAAGAGGTGCGATCAAGGGATGAGGAGGCACTATACATGTAGTTCCGAGTCGTTGACGTGTCGGGCTTTGAGAAGCTTGCCGAAAATTTTTCTCTCCTGAGAGTCGCAATACTAAATCTAGCTTTCAAAGTCAGTTCATTTACCTCCTTCTTGTTTCCGAAAGGACTCTAAAAAATCCTCGAATTTCATCCTTCGTAGAAGAACGTATCGAACGGCCAAAATAAGTTCACTTGTTCCTAAAAGGACCCTACAAAATCCTCAAATTTCATCCTTCATAGAAGAACATATCGAACGGCCAAAATAAGTTCATTTACCTCCTTCTTGTTCCTAAAAGGACCCTCAGAAATCCTCGAATTTTATCCTTCGTAGAAGAACATATCGAACGACTAAAGAAAAATTAGAACATATCGAACGACTAAAGAAAAATTGTGAATGTGAAACGTTACCTCGCTGGTATTATCGGTTTACAGTTCGTAGTGTTGTAACCCTGTATCA
>NW_019277541.1:0-1019 GCF_002738345.1 Cucurbita maxima | reverse complement strand
CCGGCAACGGCGATTTTAGTTGTTTTCTTTCCGTAATTTTAACGGAACTCGAAATTGGACAGCGGTGAACCTATCATGTCGGTAGTTTGGGATCGAACCCCAACAACGGTAGTTTGAAAAGAAAGTTTGGTTTATAAAATCTTGTGTGTTAACATATAATATGTNTATAATATGTTTTAGAGGTCGTTGTAGTGGTACAGTAGTGAGTATTTCCGCTTGTCACTCGATTTATTATGTTCCAAAGGTCGTTGTAATACAAGGGCGACCATTCCTACTTGCACTCGAGTGACATGAGTTTGATCCTGAACAACAACAAGTTTAATCTTGTTTTGACAATTTTAGTCGCATTCAAAATTGGATTACTTTTTGTTACGGCTATTGATAAAATCCGATGTGTTAACAAATATTATATTGTTCAAAGTCATCGTTGTAGAGTGGTGAGTATTCCTGCGAGTTTGATCCGCCGCAGCAGACTGTTTTTAATTTTCTTTTGAATTGAAATTCGGGATTGGATTCCTTTTTCTCCAGTGTGTTTACAAATAATATATTTTTCAGAGGTCAATGTAATACAGTAGTGAGTATTCCCGCTTGTCACTCGATAGACATGAGTTTGAACCCCGACAATAATAAGTTTAATTTTCTTTTGACAATTTTCACCGGATTTGAATTTGGATTACTTGTTCCGAATCTTCGATTGATAAAATCTAGAGCGTTGACAATGGGTC
Source organism: Cucurbita maxima (assembly GCF_002738345.1). Taxonomy (NCBI): domain Eukaryota; kingdom Viridiplantae; phylum Streptophyta; class Magnoliopsida; order Cucurbitales; family Cucurbitaceae; genus Cucurbita; species Cucurbita maxima. The sequence continues at coordinate 294 of NW_019277541.1, read as the reverse complement.
GCTTTTTCTAAAGACGATTGGTAAAATCTGGAGCGTTAAGAAATAATTTATTTTTTATGAGTCGTTGTAGTATAGTGTCGAAGTAAAGAACCATGGCATATATGTTTGGAATAGATAAAGTATCTAAAAATGGAAAATTTAGATATTTGTACCGTGTCGAAGTAAAAAACCATGGCATATATGTTTGGAATAGATTCCATTTTGAGAGAGTTGAAAAAGCACTATCTCGTTGAAAGGTTCTATACATCTGCCCTTTCTCAAGGCATTTCTTTAGACAAAGACTCCGTTTTTTCC
>NW_019277540.1:0-1018 GCF_002738345.1 Cucurbita maxima | reverse complement strand
CTTCGGAAACCCGAATCTGGGAAGTTGAAGTACGTGCTAAAAAACCGAGTCACGATCGACGTTTTTCGAATGTTTTGTGAGGAATGACAAGGCTTGATTATTTAGAATATTATTTCTAAGAAACGGATTGCATAAAACAGTAAAAGAGTTCTTCAAATCGAACCCTTCTTCGGAAACCCGAATCTGGGAAGTTGAAGTACGTGCTAAAAAACCGAGTCACGATCGACGTTTTTCGAATGTTTTCTGAGGAATGACTAGGCTTGATGATTTAGAATATTATTTCTAAGAAACGGAGTGCATAAAATTGTAAAAGTGTTCTTCAAATCGAACCCACCTTCGGAAACCCGAATCTGGGAAGTTTGAAGTACGTGCTAAAAAAACCGAGTCACGATCGACGTTTTTCGAAAGTTTTGTGAGGAATGACAAGGCTTGATGATTTAGAATATTATTTCTAAGAAACGGAGTGCATAAAATTGTAAAAGTGTTCTTCAAATCGAACCCTTCTTCGGAAACCCGAATCTGGGAAGTTGAAGTACGTGCTAAAAAACCGAGTAACGATCGACGTTTTTCGAAAGTTTTGTGAGGAATGACTAGGCTTGATGATTTAGAATATTATTTCTAAGAAACGGAGTGCATAAAATTGTAAAAGTGTTCTTCAAATCGAACCCTTCTTCGGAAACCCGAATCTGGGAAGTTGAAGTACGTGCTAAAAAAACCGAGTCACGATCGACGTTTTTCGAAAGTTTTGTGAGGAATGATAAGGCTTGATGATTTAGAATATTATTTCTAAGAAACGGAGTGCATAAAACAGTAAAAGAGTTCTTCAAATCGAACCCTACTTCGGAAACCCGAATCTGTCAAGTTTGAAGTACGTGCTAAAAAAACCGAGTTACGATCGACGTTTTTCGAAACTTTTGTGAGGAATGATAAGGCTTGATGATTTAGAATATTATTTCTAAGAAACGGAGAGCGTAAAACAGTAAAAGAGTTCTTCAAATCGAACCCTACTTCGGAAACC
>NW_019277539.1:0-1019 GCF_002738345.1 Cucurbita maxima | reverse complement strand
TTTAAGTTTGCAAGTGGTTATTTTATTGTTAATAATTAATATTCTCATCCTCTTGAAATTTCCAACCCCTTTGGTGCTAAAGAACGCATATGACAGGGATGCTGTAACATTGAAAAAAATAACACAGGCATCAAAACCAAAGGAAAGAAAACTGAGGCATTGATACTAAAAGGTTTGGATCTTTTTACTCCAAATTATGAATACTCAATCGGATCTGTCAAGAATGAGCTGACGACTACAGAGGAAATGGCTGATTGGTTTTTCTATGCTATAAACGGGATTAAACTCCATTTCTCATACTTTCACTCGTTGATTCACGGATTAAGCTAGGTAGGTATATTTCGATTTCACACTAAGCTAAGAAATTCAAAAACTAAATTTTGAAACTGAGAGAAGAGAGGGATAGGAATAGAGATCAACATGTTATTGAAAATTATTTTTCTTGCCTCAAGTTGAATTGTTTTATCAACGATTTGGTGAGTGGAGGTATATTCAATTCGTGGGTGTACATGTCTCAATCAAATTAATATACTTTAGCTTTACATCTCGTTTTATTAAATGCTAAAGTCAAAGCTTTCTGAACACTCAAAAGACCAAAATTTCATTGAATTCACATCCGGAAAGAATAAAAGACCAAAAGTTTGGTAGTATTTGGTCTATCTTTAACCTTACCATAATTTTTATGGGTTAGGTTGATTCGGTTAATTTATTTCTTTAGGTCTTATTTACTTATTAATGATCAAAATGAATTCGAATTAAAATGGAAGTAATCGACAAACATGGTAATGATCTAGGCCTAAAATTTGGATTAAGATTCAGAATCCAAATCTGACACCTAATGGCCCTCGACATTCTCATATGACATGATCACGTTACTTGCTCTTCACTTCTACGAGTTGAGATTATCCAAATATACCAACACAAATCTTTTCAACATGTTTTGTTCTCACTCATATGCATTTTATGAAAATTCTTAGAAAGTCACCCTACATAAAACTGCTATATAAAAAAAATACGTT
>NW_019277538.1:0-1019 GCF_002738345.1 Cucurbita maxima | reverse complement strand
GAAGCACGTGCTAAAAAACCGAGTAACTGTCCATTTTTTATGAAACTTTTTTGGGGGAATGATTAGGCATGATGATTTAGAATAGTATTTCGAAGAAACGGAGTGTATAATACAGTAAAAAAGTGCTAAAAGTCGAACCCTAATTCAGAATCACCAAAACAAGGACGTTTGAAGCACGTGCTAAAAGAACCGAGTAACTTTCCATGTTTTGAGAAACTTTTTTGGGGAATGATTAGGCATGAGGATTTAGAATAAAAGGTCGAAGAAACGGTGTGTATAAAATAGTAAAAAAGTGCTTAAAGTCGAACCCTAATTCGGAAACACCAAAACCAGGACGTTTGAAGCACGTGCTAAAAGAACCGAGTAACTTTCCATGTTTTGAGAAACTTTTTTGGGGAATGATTAGGCATGAGGATTTAGAATAAAAGGTCGAAGAAACGGTGTGTATAAAATAGTAAAAAAGTGCTTAAAAACGAACCCTAATTCGGAAACACCAAAACCGGGACGTTTGAAGGACGTGCTAAAAAACCGAGTAACTCTCCATTTTTTATGAAACTTTTTAGGGGAATGATTAGGCAAAGGACGTGCTAAAAAACCGAGTAACTCTCCATTTTTTATGAAACTTTTTAGGGGAATGATTAGGCATGATGATTTAGAATAGTATTTCAAAGAAACGGAGGGTATAATACAGTAAAAAAGTGCTTAAAGTCGAACCCTAATTTGGAAACACCAAAACCGGGACGTTTGAAGCACGTGCTAAAANTAGTATTTCAAAGAAACGGAGTGTATAAAACAGTAAAAAAGTGCTTAAAGTAGAACCCTAATTCGGAAACACCAAAACCGTGACGTTTGAAGCACGTGCTAAAAAACCGAGTAACTATCCATTTTTTATGAAACTTTTTGGGGGAATGATTAGGCATGATGATTTAGAATAGTATTTCAAAGAAACGGAGGGTATAATACAGTAAAAAAGTGCTTAAAGTCGAACCCTAATTTGGAAACACCAAAACCGGGACGTT
>NW_019277537.1:0-1020 GCF_002738345.1 Cucurbita maxima | reverse complement strand
ACCCTAAAAGGGAAGTTTGTAGTACGTGCTAAAAAAACCGAGTCACGGTCGACGTTTGTCGAAAGTTTTGTGAGGAATGATAAGGCTAGATGATTTAGAATATTATTTCTATGAAACAGAGTGCGTAGAACAGTAAAAGAGTTCTTCAAATGGAACTCTTCTTCCGAAACCCTAACAGGGAAGTTTGTAGTACGTGCTAAAAAAACCGAGTCACGGTCGACGTTTGTCGAAAGTTTTGTGAGGAATGATAAGGCTAGATGATTTAGAATATTATTTCTAAGAAACGGAGTGCGTAAAACAGTAAAAGAGTTCTTCAAATGGAACCCTTCTTCCGAAACCCAAAAAGGGAAGTATGTAGTACGTGCTAAAAAAACCGAGTCACGGTCGACGTTTGTCGAAAGTTTTATGAGGAATGATAAGGCTTGATGATTTAGAATATTATTTCTAAGAAACGGAGTGCGTAAAACAGTAAAAGAGTTCTTCAAATGGAACCCTTCTTCCGAAACCCTAAAAGGGAAGTTTGTAGTACGTGCTAAAAAACCGAGTCACGGTCGACGTTTGTCGAAAGTTTTGTGAGGAATGATAAGTTTTGATGATTTAGAATATTATTTCTAAGAAACGGAGTTCGTAAAGCAGTAAAAGAGTTCTTCAAATGGAACCCTTCTTCCGAAACCCTATTTCACGGTCGACGTTTGTCGAAAGTTTTGTGAGGAATGATAAGGCTAGATGATTTAGAATATTATTTCTAAGAAACGGAGTGCGTAAAACAGTAAAAGAGTTCTTCAAATGGAACCCTTCTTCCGAAACCCTAACAGGGAAGTTTGTAGTACGTGCTAAAAAAACCGAGTCAAGGTCGACGTTTGTCGAAACTTTTGTGAGGAATGATAAGGCTAGATGATTTAGAATATTATTTCTAAGAAACGGAGTGCGTAAAACAGTAAAAGAGTTCTTCAAATGAATCCTTCTTCGGAAACCCAAACAGGGAAGTTTGTAGTACGTGCTAAAAAAACCGAGTCACGG
>NW_019277536.1:0-1020 GCF_002738345.1 Cucurbita maxima | reverse complement strand
ACCGTGACTCGGTTTTTTTACCACATACTTCAAACGTCCCAAATTTGGGTTTTCGAAGTAGGTTTCGATTTGAAGGACTCTTTTACTGTTTTGATGCACTCCGCTTGTTGGAAATTCTTTTCTACATGATCAAGCCTAATCATTCCCTACAAAAGTTTTAAAAATGTCGACCGTGACTCGGTTTTTTTAGCACGTACTTCAAACGTCCCTGATTAGTGTTTCGAAATAGGGTTCGATTTGAAGCACTCTTTTACTGTTTTATGTAATACATTTCTTTTAAATTCTATTATAAATCATCAAGCCTAATCATTCCTCACAAAAGTTTTAAAAAACGTCGACCGTGACTCGGTTTTTTTAGCACGTACTTCAAACGTCCCAGATTTGGGTTTTCGAAGTAGGGTTCGATTTGAAGCACTCTTTTATGGTTTTTTGTAATACATTTCTTTTAAATTCTATTATAAATCATCAAGCCTAATCATTCCTCACAAAAGTTTTAAAAAACGTCGACCGTGACTCGGTTTTTTTAGCACGTACTTCAAACGTCCCAGATTTGGGTTTCCGAAGTAGGGCTCATTTTGAAGCACACTTTTACTATTTTATGCATTCCGTTTCGTTGAAATTCTATTCTAAATCATAAAGCCTAATCATTCCCCACAAAACTTTTTAAAAATGTCGACCGTGACTCGGTTTTTTTACCACATACTTCAAACGTCCAAAACTTGGGTTTTCGAAGTAGGTTTCGATTTGAAGGACTCTTTTACTGTTTTGATGCACTCCGCTTGTTGGAAATTCTTTTCTACATCATCAAGCCTAATCATTCCCTTCAAAAGTTTTAAAAATGTCGACCATGACTCGGTTTTTTTAGCACGTACTTCAAACGTCCCAGATTTGGTTTTTCGAAGTAGGGTTCGATTTGAAGCACTCTTTTACTGTTTTTTGTAATACATTTCTTTTAAATTATATTATAAATCATCAAGCCTAATCATTCCTCACAAAAGTTTTAAAAAACGTCGACCGTGA
>NW_019277535.1:0-1020 GCF_002738345.1 Cucurbita maxima | reverse complement strand
CCAAAAAAAGTTTCTTAAAAAATCGACAGTAACTCGGTTTTTTTAGCACGTTCTTCACACGTCCCGGTTTTGGTGTTTACGAATCAGGGTTCGACTTTAAGCACTTTTTTACTGTAATATACACTCCATTTCTTCGAAATACTATTCTAAATCGTCATGCCTAATCCTTCCCCAAAAAATTTTCTTCAAAAATCGACAGTAACTCGGTTTTTTTAGCACGTTCTTCAAACGTCCCGGTGCTGGTGTTTACGAATCAGGGTTCGACCTTAAGCACTTTTTTACTGTAATATACACTCCGTTTGTTCTAAATACTATTCTAAATCATCATGCCTAATCATTCCCCAAAAAAGTTTCTTAAAAAATCGACAGTAACTCGGTTTTTTTAGCACGTTCTTCAAACGTCCCGGTTTTGGTGTGTACGAATAGGGTTCGACTTTAAGCACTTTTTTACTGTAATATACACTCCGTTTCTGCTAAATACTATTCTCAATCATCATGCCTAATCATTCCCAAAAAAAGTTTCTTAAAAAATCGACAGTAACTCGGTTTTTTTAGCACGTTCTTCAAACGTCCCGGTTTTGGTGTTTACGAATCAGGGTTCGTTTTTAAGCACTTTTTTACTGTAATATACACTCCGTTTCTTCGAAATACTATTCTAAATCATCATGCCTAATCATTCCCAAAACAAGTTTCTTAAAAAATCGACAGTAACTCGGTTTTTTTAGCACGTTCTTCAAACGTCCTGGTTTTGGTGTTTACGAATCAGGGTTCGACCTTAAGCACTTTTTTACTGTAATATACACTCCGTTTGTTCTAAATACTATTCTAAATCATCATGCCTAATCATTCCCCAAAAAAGTTTCTAAAAATATCGACAGTAACTCGGTTTTTTTGCACGTTCTTCAAACGTCTCGGTTTTGGTGTGTACGAATAGGGTTCGACTTTAAGCACTTTTTTACTGTAATATACACTCCGTTTCTTCGAAATACTATTCTAAATCATCATGCCTAATCATTCCCA
>NW_019277534.1:0-1020 GCF_002738345.1 Cucurbita maxima | reverse complement strand
TTTGGAATTTCTTTGATGCCTGGCACCAAGGTGCCTACTTTTGCACCGTCATTTTCTTCTTTCTTGAGATGTGTTAATGGATTCCTTAATCTTCGCCCTCACCTTTTTATTTATTTATTGTTTCCTTCTTTTGACCCTATTTTCAAACTCGAGCTATTCGGATGTGAAAGCCATTTTTATGGCCATACTGGTGTGAAAGCCATTTTCAGGCCATACTGGTGTGAAAGCCATTTTAAAGCCAATACTAATGTGGAAAAAATGTGGAAGCCATTTTAGACTTTCTTGATAAATAAGAATAAAAAAAATAGGAAAAAAAGGATAATATGTGTAATTGAAAAGCCTGCTGAATGGAAACCACTTTAAACAAATCTGATTCTAAATTCAAGAATCAACCAGAAAGTGTCTTCCTGGACATCATGTTGCAAACTAGAAATAGGTTGCAGTATGCAACGCTCCCAATTTCTAAAACGTCAAGTCAGCCTATTACCAAACGCTGCAATAAGTAGATCACAACCAGAACAGAATCTTTCATGCTAAAAAACTAGTAACAAAAATGGAAATTTGTTTTACANTGAAAGGAGAATTCAGATCAAAATTAAACTTTTGTCTCATTGCATTTAAATATTCAATACTTAATCAAGGGCAAAACCCACTAGGCTTCTCTTCGCACGAAGTACAGCTTTCCCATAACATGGAGAATGGCAACAAACGCAATGAAACCAATGCTCATGACGAGTACAACGTTGGGGGATATCTTGAGGCCAGGAGCATCATCCGTGTAAAATTGCAGCATTGTTCCAGCTGCCCCTCCAGATGTACCTGAACTTGTCGTCCTTCTCCTGCGCATGCTGGCAGTAGCTGCCGCACTTCCTCTCTGGGGAGCTCCTCCACCCAGTGCCATTCTGTATTGACAAGGAGTAAACAATGTTGGAACTCCCAAGATGACTATTGATTAAATGACAACGATTAATAAATCTGATCGGATCCTCTATTTAACATTTCTCAATCAAATAAGAACAA
>NW_019277533.1:396-1024 GCF_002738345.1 Cucurbita maxima | reverse complement strand
TAAATCATCAAGCCTAATCATTCCCCACAAAACTTCCAAAAAACGTCGAGCGTGACTCGGTTTTTTTAGCACGTACTTCAAACGTCCCAGATTTGGGTTTCCGAAGTAGGGTTCGATTATAAGCACAGTTTTACTGTTTCATGCACTCCGTTTCTTCGAAATTCTATTCTAAATCATCAAGCCTAATCATTCCCCACAAAACTTCCAAAAAACGTCGAGCGTGACTCGGTTTTTTTAGCACGTACTTCAAACGTCCCAGAATTGGGTTTCCGATGTAGGGTTCGATTTGAAGCACACTTTTACTGTTTTATGCACTCCGTTTCTTCGAAATTCTATTCTAAATCATCAAGCCTAATCATTCCCCACAAAACTTCCAAAAAACGTCGAGCGTGACTCGGTTTTTTTAGCACGTACTTCAAACGTCCCAGATTTGGGTTTCCGAAGTAGGGTTCGATTTGAAGCACACTTTTACTGTTTTATGCACTCCGTTTCTTCGAAATTCTATTCTAAATCATCAAGCCTAATCATTCCCCACAAAACTTCCAAAAAACGAACGTCGAGCGTGACTCGGTTTTTTTAGCACGTACTTCAAACGTCTCAGATTTGGGTTTCCGAACTAGGGTTCGAT
>NW_019277533.1:0-267 GCF_002738345.1 Cucurbita maxima | reverse complement strand
AAATTCTATTCTAAATCATCAAGCCTAATCATTCCCCACAAAACTTCCAAAAAACGTCGAGCGTGACTCGGTTTTTTTAGCACGTACTTCAAACGTCCCAGATTTGGGTTTCCGAAGTAGGGTTCGATTTGATGCACACGTTTACTGTTTCATGCACTCCGTTTCTTCGAAATTCTATTCTAAATCATCAAGGCGAATCATTCCCCACAAAACTTCCAAAAAACTTCGACCGTGACTCGGTTTTTTTAGCACGTACTTCAAAAGTCC
>NW_019277532.1:0-1020 GCF_002738345.1 Cucurbita maxima | reverse complement strand
TGCTAAAAAAACCGAGTCACGATCGTCGTTTTTCGAATGTTTTGTGAGGAATGATAAGGCTTGATGATTTATCATATTATTTCTTTGAAACGGAGTGCATAAAACCGTCAACAGAGTTCTTCAAATCAAACTCTACTTCGGAAACCCAAATCTTGGAAATTTGAATTACGTGCTAAAAAAACCGTGTCACGATCGTCGTTTTTCGAATGTTTGGTGAGGAATGATAAGGCTTGATGATTTATCATATTATTTTTATGAAACGGAGTGCATAAAACCGTCAACAGAGTTCTTCAAATCGAACCCTACTTCGGAAACCCAAATCTGAAAAATTTGAAGTACGTGCTAAAAAAACGAGTCACGATCGTCGTTTTTCGAAGGTTTTGTGAGGATTGATAAGGCTTGATGATTTATCATTTTATTTCTATGAAACAGAGTGCATAAAACCGTCAAAAGAACTCTTCAAATCGAACCCTACTTTGGAAACTCGAATCGTGGAAGTTTGAAGTACGTGCTAAAAAAACCGAGTTACGATCGTCGTTTTTCGAAAGTTTTGTGAGGAATGATAAGGCTTGATGATTTATCATCTTATTTCTAAGAAACGGAGTGCATAAAAACGTCAACAGAGTTCTTCAAATCGAACCCTACTTCGGAAACCCGAATCGTGGAAGTTTGAAGTACGTGCTAAAAAAATCGAGTCACGATCGTTGTTTTTCTAAAGTTTTGTGAGGAATGATAAGGCTTGATGATTTATCATATTATTTCTACGAAACGGAGTGCATAAAAACGTCAATAGAGTTCTTCAAATCGAACCCTACTTCGGAAGCACAAATCTGGGAAATTTGAAGTACGTGCTAAAAAAACCGAGTCACGATCGTCATTTTTCGAAAGTTTTATGAGGAATGATAAGGCTTGATGATTTATCATGTTATTTCTATGAAACAGAGTGCATAAAACCGTCAACAGAGCTCTTCAAATCGAACCCTACTTCGGAAACCCGAATCGTGGAAGTTTGAAGTACGT
>NW_019277531.1:0-1021 GCF_002738345.1 Cucurbita maxima | reverse complement strand
CCGTTTCTTAGAAATAATATTCTAAATCATCAAGCCTTATCATTCCTCACAAAACTTTCGACAAACGTCGACCGTGACTCGGTGTTTTTAGCACGTACTACAAACTTCCCTGTTTGGGTTTCCGAAGAAGGGTTCCATTTGAAGAACTCTTTTACTGTGTTCTGCACTCCGTTTCTTAGAAATAATATTCTAAATCATCAAGCCTTATCATTCCTCACAAAACTTTCGACAAACGTCGACCGTGACTCGGTTTTTTTAGCACGTACTACAAACTTCCCTATTTGGGTTTCCGAAGAAGGGTTCCATTTGAAGAACTCTTTTACTTTTTTACGCACTCCGTTTCTTAGAAATAATATTCTAAATCATCAATCCTTATCATTCCTCACAAAACTTTCGACAAACGTCGACCGTGACTCGGTTTTTTTAGCACGTACTACAAACTTCCCTGTTTGGGTTTCCAAAGAACGGTTCCATTTGAAGAACTCTTTTACGGTTTAACGCACTCCGTTTCTTAGAAATAATATTCTAAATCATCAAGCCTTATCATTCCTCACAAAACTTTCGACAAACGTCGACCGTGACTCGGTTTTTTTAGCACGTACTACAAACTTCTCTGTTTGGGTTTTCGAAGGAGGGTTCCATTTGAAGAACTCTTTTACTATTTTACGCACTCCGTTTCTTAGAAATAATATTCTAAATCATGAAGCCTTATCATTCCTCACAAAACTTTCGACAAACGTCGACCGTGACTCGGTTTTTTTAGCACGTACTACAAACTTCCCTATTTGGGTTTCCGAAGAAGGGTTCATTTGAAGAACTCTTTTACTGTTTTACGCACTCCGTTTCTTAGAAATAATATTCTAAATCATCAAGCCTTATCATTCCTCACAAAATTTTCGACAAACGTCGACCGTGACTCGGTTTTTTTAGCACGTACTACGAACTTCCCCGTTTCGGTTTTCTGAAGCAGGGTTCGATTTGAAGAACTCTTTTACTGTTTTCTGCACTCCGTTTCTTAGAA
>NW_019277530.1:0-1021 GCF_002738345.1 Cucurbita maxima | reverse complement strand
TCGATTCCCTAACCTGGTTAGTTAGACGTACGTGATAAAAAAACCGTGTCACGGTCGACGTTCTCGAAACTTCTGTTGGGAATGTTTAGTTTAGTCTTGATGATTTAGAATAGGATGTCCAAGAAACAGAGTGTAGAAAAATAGTGCTTAAAATCGAAACCCTAATTTGTGTACTCTAATCCTGGACGTTTGAACCACTTGATAAAAAAACTGTGTAGCGGTCGGCGTTTTTCGAAATTCCTGCTCGGAGTGATCGGGAATAATGATTTAAAAATAGAATTTTGAAGAAATGGAGTGCATAAAACAGTAAAAGAGTGCTTTAAATCGATTCCCTAACCTGGTTAGTTAGACGTACGTGCTAAAAAAACCGTGTCACGGTCGACGTTTCTTGAAACTTCTATTGGGAATGTTTAGTTTAGTCTTGATGATTTAGAATAGAACGTCGAAGAAACGGAGTGTAGAAAAATAGTGCTTAAAATCGAAACCCTAATTTGTGTACTCTAATCCTGGACGTTTGAACCACTTGATAAAAAAACTGAGTAGCGGTCGGCGTTTTTCGAAATTCCTGCTCGGAGTGATCGGGAATAATGATTTAAAAATAGAATTTTGAAGAAATGGAGTGCATAAAACTGTAAAAGAGTGCTATAAATCGATTCCCTAACCTGGTTAGTTAGACGTACGTGCTAAAAAAACCGTGTCACGGTCGACGTTTCTCGAAACTTCTGTTGGGAATGTTTAGTTTAGTCTTGATGATTTAGAATAGGATGTCGAAGAAACGGACTGTAGAAAAATAGTGCTTAAAATCGAAACCCTAATTTGTGTACCCTAATCTTGGACGTTTGAACCACGTGATAAAAAAATTGAGTAGCGGTCGGCGTTTTTCGAAATTCCTGATCGAAGTGATCGGGAATAATGATTTAAAAATAGAATTTTGAAGAAATGGAGTGCATAAAACTGTAAAAGAGTGCTGTAAATTGATTCCCTAACCTGGTTAGTTAGACGTACGTGCTAAAAAAACCGT
>NW_019277529.1:0-1021 GCF_002738345.1 Cucurbita maxima | reverse complement strand
GTAAAATCTGGAGCGTTAAGAAATAATTTATTTTTTATGAGTCGTTGTAGTATAGTGGTGAGTATTCCTGCTTGTCACGCAGGTGACCCAGGTTCGATTCCCGGCAACGGCGATTTTAGTTGTTTTCTTTCCGTAATTTTAACAGAACTCGAAATTGGACAGCGGTGAACCTGTCATGCCGGTAGTTTGGGATCGATTTTTGGAAGACACAATTTTTTCTGAAGAATTCGCCATGATCTAGCTGATCCATGCATAATATCACGAAAAATGGATACAAATTTTTGGCTGCTACATATACTTAGTTTCGGCAATAGGTCTGAAAAAGTATCTAAAAATGGAAAATTTAGATATTTGTACCGTGTCGAAGTAAAGAACCATGGCATATATGTTTGGAATAGATTCCATTTTGAGAGAGTTGAAAAAGCACTATCTCGTTGAAAGGTTCTATACATCTGCCCTTTCTCAAGGCATTTCTTTAGACAAAGACTTTGTTTTTTCCTCTTTTCGGATGGTAAATATTTCTCAGAACATGGAGTGTGAATCAAACCCATGTTTGAATTGAAATTGAGATACTGATGCAAGTTCTTCCCCTCTGAATCAGATAGATTCATATCTGAAAGAGGTTGACAATAAGTTCTTTCAAAATTGACTATTTGTCCCTCTGTTAGAGGTGTTCCAGAAATGTCTGCGATCGAGTAAATAGCTCGACGAACGAATGGATCGGATCGAATTGGAAAATGGAAAGATTTGTACAAGTTATACCTTTCGTCACCACTTTGTGGAAAATCGTTAGGTATGAATATGTTAGATACCTGTGACTCGATTGGTGAAATAGTATCTCTCTCCAAAAAAGCATGTTTTTTTTTACCGCCGCACAAAGAAAATATTTTGTCTCGAATGAACAAGATATTGAGGAATTGTCCATACGTAAAATCATAATTATTGATACGGGCCTTTTCCACATAATCCACATAAAAAGGGTGTTAGGTTGAATGGCTCAATGACCTGACCTAGGGTCACG
>NW_019277528.1:0-1021 GCF_002738345.1 Cucurbita maxima | reverse complement strand
TCGACCGTGACTCGATTTTTTTAGCACGTACTAAAAACTTCCTTGTTTGGGTTTCCGAAGAGGGGTTCCATTTGAAGAACTCTTTTACTGTTTTATGCACTTCGTTTCTTAGAAATAATATTGTACATCATCAAGCCATATCATTCCTCAAAAAACTGTTGACAAACGTCGACCGTGACTCGATTTTTTTAGCACGTACTAAAAACTTCCCTGTTTGGGTTTCCGAAGAGGGGTTCCATTTGAAGAACTCTTTTACTGTTTTATGCACTCCGTTTCTTAGAAATAATATTCTACATCATCAAGCCATATCATTCCTCAAAAAACTTTTGACAAACGTCGACCGTGACTCGGTTTTTTTAGCACGTACTACAAACTTCCCTGTTTGGGTTTCCGAAGAAGGGTTCGATTTGAAGAACTCTTTTACTGTTTTATGCACTCCGTTTCTTAGAAATAATATTCTACATCATCAAGCCATATCATTCCTCAAAAAACTTTTGACAAACGTCGACCGTGACTCGGTTTTTTTAGCACGTACTACAAACTTCCCTGTTTGGGTTTCTGAAGAAGGGTTCGATTTGAAGAACTCTTTTACTGTTTTATGCACTCCGTTTCTTAAAAATAATATTCTACATCATCAAGCCATATCATTCCTCACAAAACTTTTGACAAACGTCGACCGTGACTTGGTTTTTTTAGCACGTACTAAAAACTTCATTGTTTGAGTTTCCGAAGAAGGGTTCCATTTGAAGAACTCTTTTACTGTTTTATGCTCTCTGTTTCTTAGAAATAATATTCTACATCATCAAGCCATATCATTCCTCAAAAAACTTTTGACCAACGTCGACCGTGACTCGGTTTTTTTAGCACGTACTACAAACTTACCTGTTTGGGTTTCCGAAGAAGGGTCCATTTGAAGAACTTTTTTACTGTTTTATGCACTCCGTTTCTTAGAAATAATATTCTACATCATCAAGCCATATCATTCCTCAAAAAACTTTTGACAAACGTCGACCGTGACTCG
>NW_019277527.1:0-1021 GCF_002738345.1 Cucurbita maxima | reverse complement strand
CGATCGTCGTTTTTCGAAGGTTTTGTGAGGAATGATAAGGCTTGATGATTTAGAATATTATTTCTATGAAACGGAGTGCATAAAACCGTCAACAGAGTTCTTCAAATCGAACCCTACTTCGGAAACCAAAATCGTGGAAGTTTGAATTACGTGCTAAAAAAACCGAGTCACGATCGTCGTTTTTCGAAAGTTTTGTGAGGAATGATAAGGCTTGATGATTTATCATATTATTTCTAAGAAATGGAGTGCATAAAAACGTCAACAGAGTTCTTCAAATCGAACCCTACTTCGGAAACCCAAATCGTGGAAGTTTGAAGTACGTGCTAAAAAAACCGAGTCACGATCGTCGTTTTTCGAAAGTTTTGTGAGGAATGATGAGGCTTGATGATTTATCATATTATTTCTAAAAAATGGAGTGCATAAAACCGTCAACAGTGTTCTTCAAATCGAACCCTACTTCGCAAACCCAAATCGTGAAATTTTGAAGTACGTGCTAAAAAAACCGAGTCACGATCGTCGTTTTTCGAAGGTTTTGTGAGGAATGATAAGGCTTGATGATTTATCATATTATTTCTAAGAAATGGAGTGCATAAAAACGTCAACAGAGTTCTTCAAATCGAACCCTACTTCGGAAACCCAAATCGTGGAAGTTTGAAGTACGTGCTAAAAAAACCGAGTCACGATCGTCGTTTTTCGAAGGTTTTGTGAGGAATTATAAGGCTTGATGATTTCTCATATTATTTCTAAGAAATGGAGTGCATAAAAACGTCAACAGAGTTCTTCAAATCGAACCCTACTTCGGAAACCCAAATCGTGGAAGTTTGAAGTAGGTGCTAAAAAAACCGAGTCACGATCGTCGTTTTTCGAAAGTTTTGTGAGGAATGATAAGGCTTGATGATTTATCATATTATTTCTAAGAAATGGAGTGCATAAAAACGTCAACAGAGTTCTTCAAATCGAACCCTACGTCGGAAACCCAAATCGTGGAAGTTTGAAGTAGGTGCTAAAAAAACCGAGTCAC
>NW_019277526.1:894-1021 GCF_002738345.1 Cucurbita maxima | reverse complement strand
AGAAGGGTTCGATTTGAAGAACTCTTTTACTGTTTTATGCACTCCGTTTCTTAGAAATAATATTCTAAATCATCAAGTCTTATCATTCCTCACAAAACTTTCGAAAAACGTCGACCGTGACTCGGTT
>NW_019277526.1:558-814 GCF_002738345.1 Cucurbita maxima | reverse complement strand
TTTTAGCACGTACTAAAAAACTTCCCTGTTTGGGTTTCCGAACAAGGGTTCGATTTGAAGAACTCTTTTACTTTTTTATGTACTCTGTTTCTTAGAAATAATATTCTTAATCATCAAGCCTTAACATTCATCATAAAAATTTTGAAAAACGTCAACCGTGACTCGGCTTTTTTAGCACGTACTAAAAACTTCCCTCTTTGGGTTTCCAAGCAGGATTCGATTTGACGAACCATATTACTGTTTTATGCACTCAGTT
>NW_019277526.1:0-302 GCF_002738345.1 Cucurbita maxima | reverse complement strand
GTTTCTTAGAAATAATATTCTAAATCATCAAGCCTTATCAATCAAAAATTTCAAAAAACGTCGACCGTGACTCGCTTAATTAGCACGTACTAAAAACTTCCCTGTTTGGGTTTCCAAAGAAGGGTTCGATTTGAAGAACTCTTTTACTGTTTTATGCACTCCGTTTCTTAGAAAGAATATTCTAAATCATCAAGTCTTATCATTCCTCACAAAACTTTCGAAAAACGTCGACCGTGACTCGGTTTTTTTAGCACGTACTAAAAAACTTCCCTGTTTGGGTTTCCGAACAAGGGTTCGATTTG
>NW_019277525.1:0-1021 GCF_002738345.1 Cucurbita maxima | reverse complement strand
TCTTACTTGTACATAAGTATAAAGATGGTTTTTGTGAAAACATTGCGATTCTAACCTCTCCAACTCTAGCCAAACAACTCACTCTCTTTCATTTTTTTTTTCAATTTCATTATTCTTTTCACTATTTCTAAGCTTTCAATTCCACATTGTTCTCTTGGATTGCTTCTTCAACTAACTTATCTTGATCACTTTTCTCACTATGTGTGACAATTTGCCCATTCTTTATGATCATGACTCAATTGTTAGGACAATTACGACTAACAAAAGTTTATGATTGTACAAACAATAGTTAAATATGTTTAGGATCTCACATACACAGCTCACTAATATCAAACACAAATGTTCTAGATTTAGATAGAATAAGAAAGAATGTGAATAAAGTTTTTTTGATTTTGAAATAAAGATATAAATGATCTAAAATCAATGCTAAGGACAATTTATTATGAACAAATATGATAAGGATTTCTTTTTTGTTTTTTTTTTTCAAGGTCAAAATATGATCTTCAAAAAGATAATAAGAACAAGGTCAAAAGATAATGAAAAGGATGGAAATGGCCGCAATAAAATAAATGGATAGATTTGAAGAAAATAAGAACAATAGAATAAATGAATAAACAAGAGATCAAATCAATTCTAGAGTAGGCCATGCAACCTCTCTATACCAAATTGATTAGGAAACCCTAGTCCTCAACCCAAGGATCCAAGTTCAAGTTTAGTGTAACCAAAAATCTTTGAACCAAAGAAATTAACTAATTCGTCCAAGCTTTTGTTTTTGTATTTTTTGTATTTTTGTATTTTTGTATTTTTTTTTTTTTTTTTGTAGGTTTAGATATTAGCCAACTATTCTCGAGTGAGAAGTCATCTGGTCTTTCAAGAGTCATATATTGCATATTGGTCAACTCACCTATTGCAACTTGAATCAATATTAGGAGAAATGGTAAGAGCATAACTAAATTACCTGATTTCTATTATGCTTAGAAGAGTTAAACTGTGTGGCACCAATGGCCGAGAATAGCTTAGA
>NW_019277524.1:0-1020 GCF_002738345.1 Cucurbita maxima | reverse complement strand
TCGAGTCATGGTCGACGTTTTTAAAAAGTTTTGTGGGGAGTGATTAGGCTTGATGATTTAGAATAGAATTTCGAAGAAACGGAGTGCATCAAAACAGTAAAAGAGTTCTTCAAATTGAACCCTACTTTGGAAACCCAAATCTGGGACGTTTGATGTACGTGCTAAAAAACCCGAGTCATATTCGACGTTTTTTTAAACTTTTGTGGGGAATGATTAGGCTTGATGATTTAGAATAGAATTTAAAAGAAACGGATTGCATAAAACATTAAAAGAGTGCTTCAAATCGAACCCTATTTCGAAAACCCTAATAAGGGACGTTTGAAGTACGTGCTAAAAAAACCGAGTCACGGTCGACATTTTTCAAAACTTTTGTGGGATGATTTGGATTGATGATGAAGAATAGAATTTCCAACAAACAAAGTGCATCAAAACAGTAAAAGAGTGCTTCAAATCGAACCCTACTTCGGAAACCCAAATCTGGGACGTTTGAAGTACGTGCTTAAAAAACCGAGTCACGGTCGATGTATTTAAAAAGTTTTGTGGGGAATGATTAGGCTTGATGATTTAGAATAGAATTTCGAAGAAACGGAGTGCATCAAAACAGTAAAAGAGTTCTTCAAATTGAACCCTACTTCGGAAACCCAAATCTGGGACGTTTGGTGTACGTGCTAAAAAACCCGAGTCATATTCGACGTTTTTTAAAACTTTTGTGGGGAATGATTAGGCTTGATGAATTAGAATAGAATTTAAAAGAAACGGATTGCATAAAACATTAAAAGAGTGCTTCAAATCGAACCCTATTTCGAANACGGAGTGCATTAAAACATTAAAAGAGTGCTTCAAATCGAACCCTATTTCGAAAACCCTAATCAGGGACGTTTGAAGTACGTGCTAAAAAACCGAGTCACGGTCGACGTTTTTCAAAACATTTGTGGGGAATGATAACGCGTGATGATGTAGAAGACAATTTTGAACAAACGGAGTGCATCAAAATAGTAACAGAGTGCTTCAAATCGAACC
>NW_019277523.1:221-1021 GCF_002738345.1 Cucurbita maxima | reverse complement strand
CCGAAATCTGGGACGTTTGAAGTACGTGCTAAAAAAACCGAGTCACGGTCGACGTTTGTTGGAAGTTTGCGGGGAATGAATAGGCTTGTAGATGTAGAATACAATTTCGAACCAACGGAGTGCATCAAAAAAGTAAAAGAGTGCTTCAAATCGAACCCTACTTCGAAAACCCAAATCTGGGACGTTTGAAGTACGTGCTAAAAAACCGAGTCACGGTCGACGTTTTTCAAAACTTTTGTGGGGAATGATTCGGCATAATGATTTAGAATAGAATTTTGAAGAATCATAGTGCATAAAATAGTAAAAGATTGCTTCAAATCAAACCCTACTTCGAAACACTAATCAGGGATGTTTGAAGTACGTGCTAAAAAACCCGAGTCACGGTCGACATTTTTAAAACTTTTGTAGGGAATGATTAGGCTTGATGATGTAGAAAAGAATTTCCAACAAGCGGAGTGCATCCAAACAGTAAAAGAGTCCTTCAAATCGAAACCTAATTCAAAAACCCAAATTTGGGACGTTTGAAGTATGTGGTAAAAAAACCGAGTCGCGGTCGACATTTTTAAAAAGTTTTGTTGGGAATGATTAGGCTTTATGATTTAGAATAGAATTTCAACGAAACGGAGTGCATAAAATAGTAAAAGTGTGCTTCAAAATGAGCCCTACTTCGGAAACCCAAATCAGGGACGTTTGAAGTACGTGCTAAAATAACCGAGTCACGGTCGACGTTTGTTGGAAGTTTTGTGGGGAATGAATAGGCTTGTAGATGTAGAATACAATTTCGAACCAACGGAGTGCAT
>NW_019277523.1:0-191 GCF_002738345.1 Cucurbita maxima | reverse complement strand
AGTAAAAGAGTGCTTCAAATCGAACCCTACTTCGAAAACCCAAATCTGGGACGTTTGAAGTACCTGCTAAAAAACCGAGTCACGGTCGACGTTTTTCAAAACTTTTGTGGGGAATGATTCGGCATAATGATTAAGAATAGAATTTTGAAGAATCATAGTGCATAAAATAGTAAAAGATTGCTTCAAATCGA
>NW_019277522.1:509-1022 GCF_002738345.1 Cucurbita maxima | reverse complement strand
AGAACTCTGTTGACGGTTTTATGCACTCCGTTTTTTAGAAATAATATGATAAATCATCAAGCCTCATCATTCCTCACAAAACTTTCGAAAAATGACGATCGTGACTCGGTTTTTTTAGCACGTACTTGAAAATTCCACGATTTGGGTTTCCGAAGTAGGGTTCGATTTGAAGAACTCTGTTGACGGTTTTATGCACTCCGTTTCTTAGAAATAATATTATAAATCATCAAGCCTTATCATTCCTCACAAAACTTTCGAAAAACGACGATCGTGACTCGGTTTTTTTAGCACGTACTTCAAACTTCCACGATTTGGGTTTCCGAAGTAGGGTTCGATTTGAAGAACTCTGTTGACGGTTTTATGCACTCCGTTTCATAGAAATAATATTCTAAATCATCAAGCCTTATCATTCCTCACAAAACCTTCGAAAAACGACGATCGTAACTCGATTTTTTTAGCACGTACTTCAAACTTCCACGATTTGGGTTTCCGAAGTAGGGTTCAATTTGAAGA
>NW_019277522.1:0-504 GCF_002738345.1 Cucurbita maxima | reverse complement strand
GGTTTTTTTAGCACGTACTTCAAACTTCCACGATTTGGGTTTCCGAAGTAGGGTTCAATTTGAAGAACTCTGTTGACGTTTTTATGCACTCCATTTCTTAGAAATAATATGATAAATCATCAAGCCTGATCATTCCTCACAAAACCTTCAAAAAACGACGATCGTGACTCGGTTTTTTTAGCACGTACTTCAAACTTCCACGATTTGGGTTTCCGAAGTAGGGTTCGATTTGAAGAACACTGTGGACGGTTTTATGCACTCCGTTTTTTAGAAATAATATGATAAATCATCAAGCCTCATCATTCCTCACAAAACTTTCGAAAAACGACGATCGTGACTCGGTTTTTTTAGCACGTACTTCAAACTTCCACGATTTAGGTTTCCGAAGTAGGGTTCGATTTGAAGAACACTGTGGACGGTTTTATGCACTCCGTTTTTTAGAAATAATATGATAAATCATCAAGCCTCATCATTCCTCACAAAACTTTCGAAAAACGACGATCG
>NW_019277521.1:0-1022 GCF_002738345.1 Cucurbita maxima | reverse complement strand
ACCAATCTACTTTTTATAAATCGGCCGCTATTTTGTAGTATATATTTTTGCTTGTCAATCTTCTCTTTATGAATCAAAAGTGTCAAAGTCCCTGTGGAATCGACCCAAGAGAACCCAGGTATTATTTTCCAACGCAATCTATTTATACTTGGGCAGTAGAGTCGAGTGATATTCTGTGAGCCTTTTTGTTTCAATGCATCTCTTTTTGTTTCAATGCATGCCACATTTATCACCATTTGCACACATTTGATTAAATGCATATCAAATGCATTGCAGATCACGTCAAGCGAATAACTGGTACTTAACAAATAAATAAAAATATGCGGATGGGAAATGGAGATTAATTTTAACTTCCTTTAATATCACATTTTCTTGACCACTCATGTCTCAACGCAGAATATTTCCTTGAATTAGACAATAGGACTTTGCTTTAACTTTTAAACCAATTATATTTGTAAGCATTGCACTTAATACTTCTATATATACTATTTATAATCATATCTAACTTGCCTTGTCTCTCTGGAGTCTTTCTTTAATTGGTTAGAAGTTCGTGAAAGGGTTCCTCCGTTTTTTCTCTATCCAAATCTTATGTCTTATGTCTTATGTCTTATGGAATTCGAGGAGTTGCTCATTATCTCAGTTTTTTAAGCTAATCTAGCCTGATAGGGTTCTTTTCTTTTTCTTTCTGAGGTTGTGCACTAGGAATTAATTCACTTTCCAAATTTGGTTTCTGGTTGTTTTTTCTTCTGGTCAGCAGATTTGCAGCTTGGTGGGAGTAGTCTTGGTAGTTTTGGTTCGTTGGTGGTTGGTTTCTTCATAGATATTTTGTTCTTTAACTCTTTATTTTTTGGCTCACGTATTATTTGGATAGTACTTTTTTTCTTTTCTTTTCCCTTTTTTTTTTCTTTTTGTTTGGTTTTCTTTTCACTTGTTTACTTGAACATTTTTCTAACTTTTCATTTATAACGCAAAATTTCTCTTGTTCAAAAAGAAAGAATACACTTTACTATTGCCCTGTCAAG
>NW_019277520.1:0-1022 GCF_002738345.1 Cucurbita maxima | reverse complement strand
ATAAGACTGAGTACCTTATTCTGGGGACACTATGGATGCGGCCCACTTTTGTATATGATATAAACAATTTTATCACTAAATTGTACGTGTGCAGACAAGTGAATGGGGGTGTCCTATGTAATGAGTATTGCATAAGATCAGACTATGAAGAAAATTACTCTCACTTTATAATGTCGTTTACTGTTGAGACTGATTTTCTTTTCATTCGATGACCTAGGTAACTCGATCTGAATCCTGAGCTAACCATGAACTCCTGTTTATTCGGAATTATCCTTAGATTTGCATGGGTGAGAGTGGCTCAAGTTTGCCGACTCAATAGGCCTCCCATTTTAGGGGTAAGTGGGTAAATGGCTGGGTACGTAGGGTGCAAGATGGAATTCACTCCTACCCACTATTTGGGATAGAAGAGAGGTAGTTCCCTTCAATACTGACTTCAGGTCTTGAACAAGGGGTCCCACCCTCTCATTGACCTGAGAGGGATCCGATTTTCTGGTTGGACCACAAACCAATTGTTCATTAGAGGATCAGTGAAACATAAGAAAGAAGAATTAACTTCAGAGGTAAAACGGTAAATTGACCCAGCTCTAGTTACGAACAACCTGTGAAGGATCGACTTACTAATCATGGTTATATCAAATGGACAAAAATATATCTATAGTGAGGGGAGTGCAACTACTAGGCTATAGTGGAATGTCCTAGTACTTAACGAATGTTGGTTAGCAAAGTTAATGAGTTTAACCGGTTAATCTTGGATCGTTGGAGCCCATGATCTATAAGTCCATTAGGTCCCTCTAGTAGCTCATATTGAACTAAACCATAGAACACTGTGACGAGTGAGTTCGAAGTCTTCGAATTCAAATTAGGGAGACTGCGCTACATATATACGATATATTTAACCGCATTTGAAGACACTAGTAGTGGAGAAGACACTAGTAGTGGTTCGAAACCGGTTCGTGACGAAAAATGAATTTGAAGTACAAAAGGTTAGTATTCAAACTCATTAAGTTTTAATACTTATGAAC
>NW_019277519.1:0-1022 GCF_002738345.1 Cucurbita maxima | reverse complement strand
ACAGTTTTTTTAGCACGTACTTCTAACTAACCAGGTTAGGGAATCGATTTAAAGCACTCTTTTACTGTTTTTTGCACTCCATTTCTTCAAAATTCTATTCTAAATCATTATTCCTGATCACTCCGAGTAGGAATTTCGAAAAACGCCGACTGCTACTCAGTTTTTTTATCACGTGGTTCAAACTTCCTGGATTAGGGTTCAGAAATTAGGGTTTCGATGCTACTCAGTTTTTTTATCACGTGGTTCAAACTTCCTGGATTAGGGTTCAGAAATTAGGGTTTCGATTTTAAGTACTATTTTTCTACACTCTGTTTCTTTGACATTCTATTCTAAATCATCAAGACTTAACTAAACATTCCCAACAAAAGTTTCGAGAAACGTCGACCGTGACACAGTTTTTTTAGCACGTACTTCAAAGTAACCAGGTTAGGGAATCGATTTAAAGCACTCTTTTACTGTTTTATGCACTCCATTTCTTCAAAATTCTATTCTAAATCATTATTCCCGATCACTCCGAGCAGGAATTTCGAAAAACGCCGACCGCTACTCAGTTTTTTTATCACGTGGTTCAAACTTCCTGGATTAGGGTTCAGAAATTAGGGTTTCGATTTTAAGTACTATTTTTCTACACTCCGTTTCTTTGACATTCTATTCTTAATCATCAAGACTAAACTAAACATTCCCAACGAAAGTTTCGAGAAACGTCGACCGTGACACAGTTTTTTTAGCACGTACTTCAAAGTAACCAGGTTAGGGAATCGATTTAAAGCACTCTTTTACTGTTTTATGCACTCCATTTCTTCAAAATTCTATTCTAAATCATTATTCCCGATCACTACGAGCTGGAATTTCGAAAAAACGTCGACCGTGACACAGTTTTTTTAGCACGTACTTTTAACTAACCAGGTTAGGGAATCGATTTAAAGCACTCTTTTACTGTTTTTTGCACTCCATTTCTTCAAAATTCTATTCTAAATCATTATTCCTGATCACTCCGAGCAGGAATTTCGAAAAACGCCGAC
>NW_019277518.1:0-1023 GCF_002738345.1 Cucurbita maxima | reverse complement strand
TTCGGAAACCCAAATCTGAAAAATTTGAAGTACGTGCTAAAAAAACCGAGTCACGATCGTCGTTTTTCGAAAGTTTTGTGAGGAATGATAAGGCTTGATGATTTATCATTTTATTTCTATGAAACAGTGTGCATAAAACCGTCAACAGAATTCTTCAAATCGAACCCTACTTCCGAAACACAAATCTGGGAATATTGAAGTACGTGCTAAAAAAACCAAGTCACGATCGTCGTTTTTCGAAAGTTTTGTGAGGAATGATAAGGCTTGATGATTTATCATTTTATTTCTATGAAACAGTGTGCATAAAACCGTCAACAGAATTCTTCAAATCGAACCCTACTTCGGAAACCCGAATCGTGGAAGTTTGAAGTACGTGCTAAAAAAACCGAGTCACGATCGTCGTTTTTCGAAAGTTTTGTGAGGAATGATAAGGCTTGATGATTTATCATTTTATTTTTAGGAAACGGAGTGCATAAAAACGTCAACAGAGTTCTTCAAATCGAACCCTACTTCGGAAACCCAAATCTGGGAAATTTGAAGTACGTGCTAAAAAAACTGAGTCACGATCGTCGTTTTTCGAAAGTTTTGTGAGGAATGATAAGGCTTGATGATTTATCATATTATTTCTACGAAACGGAAGGCATAAAAACGTCAACAGAGTTCTTCCAATCGAACCCTACTTCGGAAGCCCAAATCTGGGAAATTTGAAGTACGTGCTAAAAAACCGAGTCACGATCGTCGTTTTTCAGAAGTTTTGTGAGGAATGATAAGGCTTGATGATTTAGAATATTATTTCTAAGAAACAGAGTGCATAANGAAAACAGTAAAAGAGTTCTACAAATCCAACCCTCTTCGGAAACCCAAAAGGGAAGTTTGTAGTACGTGCTAAAAAAACCGAGTCACGGTCGACGTCTATCGAAAGTTTTATGAGGAATGATAAGGCTTGATGATTTAGAATATTATTTCTAAGAAACAGAAAAGAGTTCTTCAAATCTAACCCTTCTTCGGAAACCCAAACAGGGA
>NW_019277517.1:0-1023 GCF_002738345.1 Cucurbita maxima | reverse complement strand
ACTCGGTTTTTTTAGCACATTCTACAAACTTCCCATTTTGGGTTTTCGAAGAGGGTTCGATTTGAAGAACTCTTTTACTGTTTTATGCACTCCGTTTCTTAGAAATAATATTCTAAATCATCAAGCCATATCATTCCTCACAAAACATTCGACAAACGTCGACCGTGACTCGGTTTTTTAGCACGTACTACAAACATCCCTGTTTGGGTTTCCGAAGAAGGGTTAGATTTGAAGAACTCTTTTACTATTTTCTGCACTCCGTTTCTTAGGAATAATATTCTAAATCATCAAGCCTTATCATTCCTCAAAAAACTTTCGACAAACGTCGACCGTGACTCGGGTTTTTTAGCACGTACTACAAACTTCCCTGTTTGGGTTTCCGAAGAAGGGTTCGATTTGAAGAACTCTTTTACTCTTTTCTACACTCCGTTTCTCAGATATAATATTCTAAATCATCAAGCCTTATCATTCCTCACAAAACTTTCGACAGACGTCGATCGTGACTCGGTTTTTTTAGCACGTACTACAAACTTCCCATTTTACGTTTCCGAACAGGGTTCGATTTGAAGAACTCTGTTGACGGTTTTATGCACTCCGTTTCTTAGAAATAATATTCTAAATCATCAAGCCTTATCATTCCTCACAAAACTTTCGACAAACGTCGACCGTGACTCGGTTTTTTAGCACGTACTACAAACATCCCTGTGTGGGTTTCCGAAGAAGGGTTAGATTTGAAGACCTCTTTTACTGTTTTCTACACTTCGTTTCTTAGAAATAATATTCTAAATCATCAAGCCTTATCATTCCTCACAAAACTTTCGACAGACGTCGATCGTGACTCGGTTTTTTTAGCACGTACTACAAACTTCCCGTTTTTGGTTTCCGAAGAGGGTTCAATTTGAAGAACTCTTTTACTTTTTTATGCACTCCGTTTCTTAGAAATAATATTCTAAATCACCAAGCCTTATCATTCCTCACAAAACTTTCGACAAACGTCAACCGTGACTCGGTTTTTTTAGCACG
>NW_019277516.1:0-1023 GCF_002738345.1 Cucurbita maxima | reverse complement strand
GGCTCATTTTGAAGCACACTTTTACTATTTTATGCACTCCGTTTCGTTGAAATTCTATTCTAAATCATAAAGCCTAATCATTCCCCACAAAACTTTTTAAAAATGTCGGCCGTGACTCGGTTTTTTTTGCCACATACTTCAAACGTCCTAAATTTGGGTTTTCGAATTAGGTTTCGATTTGAAGGATTCTTTTACTGTTTGGATGCACTCCGCTTGTTGGAAATTCTTTTCTACATCATAAGGCCTAATCATTCCCTACAAAAGTTTTAAAAATGTCGACCGTGACTCGGGTTTTTTAGCACGTACTTCAAACGTCCCTGATTAGTGTTTCGAAGTAGGGTTCGATTTGAAGCAATCTTTTACTATTTTATGCACTATGATTCTTCAAAATTCTACTCTAAATCATTATTCCGAATCATTCCCCACAAAAGTTTTGAAAAACGTCGACCGTGACTCGGTTTTTTATCACGTACTTCAAACGTCCCAGATTTGGGTTTTCGAAGTAGGGTTCGATTTGAAGCACTCTTTTACTGTTTTGATGCACTCCGTTGGTTCGAAATTGTATTCTACATCTACAAGCCTATTCATTCTCCACAAAACTTCCAACAAACGTCGACCGTGACTCGGTTATTTTAGCACGTACTTCAAACGTCCCAGATTTGGGTTTCCGAAGTAGGGCTCATTTTGAAGCACACTTTTACTATTTTATGCACTCCGTTTCGTTGAAATTCTATTCTAAATCATAAAGCCTAATCATTCCCCACAAAACTTTTTAAAAATGTCGACCGTGACTCGGTTTTTTTACCACATACTTCAAACGTCCCAAATTTGGGTTTTCGAATTAGGTTTCGATTTGAAGGACTCTTTTACTGTTTGGATGCACTCCGCTTGTTGGTAATTCTTTTCTACATCATCAAGCCTAATCATTCCCTACAAAAGTTTTAAAAATGTCGACCGTGACTCGGGTTTTTTAGCACGTACTTCAAACGTCCCTGATTAGTGTTTCGAAGTAGGGTTCGATTT
>NW_019277515.1:0-1023 GCF_002738345.1 Cucurbita maxima | reverse complement strand
AGTACGTGCTAAAAAAACCGAGTCACGGTCCACATTTTTGAAAGTTTTGTTTGGAATGATAAGGCTTGATGATTAAGAATATTATTTCTAAGAAACAGAGTGCATAAAACAGTCAAAGAGTACTTTATATCGAACCCTTCTTCGGAAACCAAAACAGGGAAGTTTTTAGTACGTGCTAAAAAACCGAGTCACGGTCGACGTTTTTCGAAATTTTTGTGAGGAATGATCAGGCTTGATGATTTAGAATATTATTTCTAAGAAACGGAGTGCATAAAACAGTAAAAGAGTTCGTCAAATTGAACCCTTTTTCGGAAACCCGAATAGGGAAGTTTTTAGTACGTGTTAAAAATACCGAGTCACGGTCCACATTTTTCAAAAGTTTTGTTTGGAATGATAAGGCTTGATGATTTAGAATATTACGAGTCACGGTCCACATTTTTCAAAAGTTTTGTTTGGAATGATAAGGCTTGATGATTTAGAATATTATTTCTAAGAAACAGAGTGCATAAAACAGCCAAAGAGTACTTTAAATCGAACCCTTCTTCGTAAACCCAAACAGGGAAGTTTTTAGTACGTGCTAAAAAACCGAGTCACGGTCGACGTTTTTCGAAATTTTATTGAGGAATGATAAGGCTTGATGATTTAGAATATTATTTCTAAGAAACGGAGTGCATAAAACAGTAAAAGAGTTCGTCAAATCGAACCCTTCTTTGGAAACCCGAACAGGGACGTTTTTCGTACGTGCTAAAAAAACCGAGTCACGGTCCACATTTTTCGAAAGTTTTGTTTGGAATGATAAGGCTTGATGATTAAGAATATTATTTCTAAGAAACAGAGTGCATAAAACAGTCAAAGAGTACTTTAAATCGAACCCTTCTTCGGAAACCAAAACAGGGAAGTTTTTAGTACGTGCTAAAAAACCGAGTCACGGTCGAAGTTTTTCGAAATTTTTGTGAGGAATGATAAGGCCTGATGATTTAGAATATTATTTCTAAGAAACGGAGTGCATAAAACAGTAAAAGA
>NW_019277514.1:0-1023 GCF_002738345.1 Cucurbita maxima | reverse complement strand
ACGTCGACCGTGACTCGCTTAATTAGCACGTACTAAAAACTTCCCTGTTTGGGTTTCCAAAGAAGGGTTCGATTTGAAGAACTCTTATACTGTTTTATGCACTCTGTTTCTTAGAAATAATATTCTTAATCATCAAGACTTAACATTCATCATAAAAATTTCGAAAAACGTCGACCGTGACTCGGCTTTTTTAGCACGTACTATAAACTTCCCTCTTTGGGTTTCCAAGCAGGATTCGATTTGACGAACCATATTACTGTTTTATGCACTCCGTTTCTTAAAAATAATATTCTAAATCATCAAGCCTTATCATTCCTCAAAAAAAAATTCGAAAAACGTCGACCGTGACTCGGTTTTTTTAGCACGTACTAACAACATCCCTGTTTGGGTTTCCGAAGAAGGGTTCGATTTGAAGAACTCTTTTACTGTTTTATGCAATTCGTTTCTTAGAAATAATATTCTAAATCATCAAGCCTTAACATTCATCATAAACATTTCGAAAAACGTCGACCGTGACTCGGCTTTTTTAGCACGTACTAAAAACTTCCCTCTTTGGGTTTCCGAAGAAGGGTTCGATTTGAAGAACCATATTACTGTTTTATGCACTCCGTTTCTTAGAAATAATATTCTAAATCATCAAGCCTTATCATTCCTAACAAAAATTTCGAAAAAACGACAACCGTGACTCGATTTTTTTAGCATGTACTAACAAGTTCCCTGTTTAGGTTTCCGAAGAAGGGTTCGATTTTAAGAACTCTTTTACAGTTTTATGCAATCCGTTTCTTAGAAATAATATTCTAAATCATCAAGCCTTATCAATCAAAAATTTCAAAAAATGTCGACCGTGACTCGCTTATTTAGCACGTACTAAAAACTTCCCTGTATGGGTTTCCTTAAAAGGGTTCGATTTGAAGAACTCTTTTACTGTTCTATGCACTCCGTTTCTTAGAAATAATATTCTAAATCATCAAGCTTTGTCATTCCTCAAAAAACTTTTGAAAAACGTCGACCGTGACTAGGTTT
>NW_019277513.1:0-1024 GCF_002738345.1 Cucurbita maxima | reverse complement strand
TACTCGAAATGAAAACTAACTGACATATGATATATTGATGATATACTCCAAATACTACTAAAATGATACATGTTAACTTTGATTTGATGTAGGTGTGAGATCCAACCTCGGCTGGAGAGGAGAACGAAACATTCCTTATAAAGGTGTGGAAACCTCTCCCTAGTGAAACTTTTGAAAGAGTTCATATAAAGTCGAGAGCTTTTGTTAAAATCCTTGTTTTATATCTAACTTTTGGAAGAGTTTGTAGAAAGTCATGGATACTCAGTTTGATTTCTATAAAACTTTTTATGGATGAGCAAATGGTGAGACAACAAAATTGAATCTAATTTTGGAGGGCATGTGGTGGATCTAATAGCCCAAGCTTACCGCTAACAGATATTGTGCGCTTTGATCCCCCAAGCCTACAACTAACAGATATTGTGCGCTTTGATCCGTAACCCTCTGCCTTACGATTGTAAAAGACATCTGTTATGGAGAGGCTTTCACTCTCTGAATACGTAGTTCCTCTATCCAATCGATGTGGGATCCTTTGTACTCTTATAACGAATACTTAATGTGGGATCCTCCACACCCTTATAAGGAATATTTAGTTCCTCGCCCCTTTTGGCACACCGCTCGATGTCAAGCTCTAACACCATTTGTAATAGTCCAAACCCAGTACAATAGACATTGTCCGCTTTGGTCTGTTCGTATTGTCATCAGTCTTACCGTTTTAAAACACGTCTGTCACAAAGAGATTTGCACACTCTCGTAAGGAATACTTCATCCTCTCTCCAACCGACAAAGGATCTCACTGAACATACTAGACAAAAAA
Source organism: Cucurbita maxima (assembly GCF_002738345.1). Lineage (NCBI taxonomy): Eukaryota > Viridiplantae > Streptophyta > Magnoliopsida > Cucurbitales > Cucurbitaceae > Cucurbita > Cucurbita maxima. The sequence goes on along the minus strand of NW_019277513.1, from coordinate 210 downwards.
GCTAAGCGGAGGGGTACAATAATTTCTTTTTCAAATAATTTTTTTTTGACACTTGACACAAAATTAAAAATGAGCCTACAAATATGAGTAGGAACACAACAACATAGTGCTACAACAAAAAGACAATTACTATCCTCTGTTTATGAACGCCTATACTGAATCCTTAATCTCCTCAGCCCCATCGCTGATAAACCTCTTCCAAAACCAATG
>NW_019277512.1:0-1024 GCF_002738345.1 Cucurbita maxima | reverse complement strand
CGAAAGTTAGGATTTGGGTAGGCATGCCTATTGACAGTGGAAAGGCATGCCTATTGAAAGTGGAAAAGATAAAATGATATTAAAAAAGAGCATCATCATAGTTTTAAGATGGAAGAATATACACTATTGTGTTTGAATTGTTTTCTTTGAGGCTTATTCTTTTGAGAATTGAACTCAAGACCTCTCACACCCTATGCGAGAATCATACCACTAGACCAAATGCCATTTTTAAAAAATTGCAACATTTTTAACTCCTCAGTATATTTTTTTCTCTCAAGTTTGAAATCTATTTTCTTGAGCGGTTGTTGGACTATAAAACAAAAAGTTGATGGTCTAGTATGCAAGTGTTCAAATAAACTACAACCCAACAAATGAATCAAACTAATTCGTTTGGGTTGGGTTGGATTTATTCGGCTCAGTTCATCAGTTTGTTTGATTTAATTCTTCTATTTTGCTTCCTATGACAAGAAAATGAAGTTGTATTGAATGTAACATAGTTTGATTTATGAAATATAATTGCATTAATAGTACTAAGAGTTGAAGTCAAATATTTCATGAACTTAAGTGCAACTCATGTTTTATTAAAGACGGGATGAAATTTAGTTAAGTAACTGGAACTTTAAATTTTCAATTACTCTATGTTAGTTGCTATCTTTAGGATTGACTAATTGGACACGAGTTCTTGGATTTTAGGGATTGTTTTATGTAATTTTCAACTACAACTTATGTTTTGAAAGTTATAGGAAATAATTTAGGTAGTGGTTGTATATTATGGATGAACACTAGAGTTTCTATCCCATTCACCACAACTACTCTAGTTTTTGTTTGAAGGCTATAATTGTCATCTATGTTGTATGACAATAAAATTTGTTTCGATGAAATTTTAGTTAAAGTTGAATATTTTACTTCTTGCGAGTAAAAAATTTGTTTCTTAGCATAATATGAATTTAGTTGAAGAGTTATTAGGAATAAGATGGAGAAAGAAATTTTCTTTAAAATAATAAACAGACTCAAGTTCATCTTT
>NW_019277511.1:0-1024 GCF_002738345.1 Cucurbita maxima | reverse complement strand
TACCGTCTTCTGAATCTCTGATATTTCAGTTATTGAGTTAACAACAGCAGCTACATTATCACCTTCCTGAAAGAGGGGAAGAAACATGTGAGTTAATAAAAAATTACAAAAAAGAAAAAGAAAAAAAAATTAAAGATAATTGTCTAATAATTTATTGACTTGAATAAGTTCAGTAAAATGGTTAGTTTTTGTCGAGGAGATTTATTAGTAGTTACTAAAGAAAATTTAGAAAATTTGTTAATTTCTGCCCTATAAATATTCATGAGCTAGTTACCAACCACAAAGAGAATAAAAAAACATTATTAAGTGCTTAAGATTCGTTGTTTTTTCTGATTCGAACTGTTTGTTTCGACATATTTCGATCGTGGATCACCTCTAACGTAGCAACACTTTTAACCATATTAGTGAAAAGGTAGAAGTAGAAGAGCAATATTTAGAGTGCAAATAGTATTCAGTGCTAGGAAACGGTAATCCTACAATTGGCAACATTTAGAAGACAAAATGACAAAAAAAATGGCATACAAGTTTANAATTCTATGAGAGAATGATACTTAAAAACGTTGCAACTTTTGTTCAAGCAGACAGCCATTTGCTTGTGCAAGACGAGATCAGTTTACTCGATGGAATTCTAGAAGAGTGGGATGAGAAAAATTTGTTGATACCAATGGAGCAGGCAATGCACCCTCTAATAGGATCTGTTCTCTATAAGTTGTACGGCCGTGTCCTAAAGTTCTAAAGATACAGAAACTCGCATCTGAACATCGTGGACATACTAATAAAAAGGTTGTTAAGGTTCCTAAGCAACACATTGATTACTCAAGGAAATAGGTCAAAATCTTGACTGTGCACTCTCGAGTATCAAATATATTCTTCATCTAAAGCATACAAGACAGTTGTCATAAAGTAAATGTACAGAAATCACCAAATATTTCAATTCAAAGAAGGCTATCATGCACACACCAAATACAGATTCATGAAATAAAAAGTTCTCAAACATACTTTCTGATCTGTAGGAATATTCCCT
>NW_019277509.1:0-1024 GCF_002738345.1 Cucurbita maxima | reverse complement strand
ATAAAAAAGTAAAAGAGTTCGTCAAATCGAACCCTACTTCGGAAACCCAAATCTGGGAAGTTTGAAGTACGTGCTAAAAACACCTAGTCACGATCGACGTTTTTCGAATGTTTTGTGAGGAATGATAAGGCTTGATGATTTAGAATATTATTTTTAAGAAATGGAGAGCATAAAAAAGTAAAAGAGTTCGTCAAATCGAACCCTACTTCGGAAACCCAAATCTGGGAAGAGTGAAGTACGTGCTAAAAACACCGAGTCACGATCGACGTTTTTCGAATGTTTTGTGAGGAATGATAAGGCTTGATGATTTAGAATATTATTTCTAAGAAACGGAGTGCATAAAACAGTAAAAGAGTTCGTCAAATCGAACCCTTCTTCGTAAACCAAAATCTGGGAAGTTTGAAGTACGTGCAAAAAATCCGAGTCACGATCGACGTTTTTTAAAACATTTGTGAGGAATGATAAGGCTTGATGATTTAGAATATTATTTCTAAGAAACGGAGAGCATAAAACAGTAAAAGAGTTCGTCAAATCGAACCCTACTTCGGAAACCCAAATCTGGGAAGTTTGAAGTACGTGCTAAAAACACCTAGTCACGATCGACGTTTTTCAAATGTTTTGGGAGGAATGATAAGGCTTGATGATTTAGAATATTATTTCTAAGAAACGGAGAGCATAAAACAGTAAAAGAGTTCGTCAAATCGAACCCTACTTCGGAAACCCAAATCTGGGAAGTTTGAAGTACGTGCTAAAAAAACCGAGTCACGATCGACGTTTTTCAAATGTTTTGGGAGGAATGATAAGGCTTGATGATTTAGAATATTATTTCTAAGAAACGGAGTGCATAAAACAGTAAAAGAGTTCGTCAAATCGAACCCTACTTCGGAAACCCAAATCTGGGAAGTTTGAAGTACGTGCTAAAAAAACTGAGTAACGATCGACGTTTTTCAAATGTTTTGTGAGGAATGATAAGGCTTGATGATTTAGAATATTATTTCTAAGAAACGGAGAGCATAAAAAAGTA
>NW_019277508.1:0-890 GCF_002738345.1 Cucurbita maxima | reverse complement strand
CATGATTAAGCAAACGATGATACCCCAAGTCATCGTCTTTAGACTGACAATGCACAAGCAACCCAAGTTTGCTTAGCCCGTTAACCACATGAATGTAATATCTAGAAGGTCCTGGTGGTGGTAACGCAACCCTTGGAACCTCAGCCCCCACTAAAGCCACCGTGAAAAGAAAGAAAACGACAATATTCTTTATCATTTCCTAATCAACCTTTAGCTTAACTACCAATTTGTGTTGGACATGTGAATAAATATACATACTTATAGTACATGCAAGAAACTATGTAAATTCATGCAATGGTGGTTAAAAACTTAATCATTTAACTAATTTCGGTTATGCAACACAATTTAAGGTTAATTTTGGGATAATTTTAGAGATTTATTAGATTTTCAATAATTTGGGACAATTTTAGAGATTTATTAGATTTTCAATAACAAAATTCCTCGAATAGATAATAGTTTCTAGCCCAAGAATAATAAATATTTGATTGATTTTTAAAACTCTTTCATAAAATGGACAACAAAATATGCATACTTTCCGATAGAAAATATAAAATAGAGAAAGCAATTCATGAATTACATATGGTATAGCACTCAAGGTATTAAATTCCCGATTTATTTTTTTAAGTTGAACTTTCAAACTTTTTACGAAGACCTTAGAAATTTTAAGGTGATGTAGAACAAATAAGTTCAAAAAATTCTAGAACTATAGTTTCAAATAAGAATTGTCATCCATTAGGTCCAAAACGACTTGTCATCCCTGAGGTGATCCATCAATAGGAATATCCTACACCCCATATCTCATTAGTGGCATAAAGGGTACATCACACTTTTGGAAGTCCATAAACTTGAACTTAGTTCGTGAAGACTCCAACCAAACCTTGAAGTCATGA
>NW_019277507.1:0-1026 GCF_002738345.1 Cucurbita maxima | reverse complement strand
CGTGCTTAAAAAACCGAGTCACGGTCCACATTTTTCGAAAGTTTTGTTTGGAATGATAAGGCTTGATGATTTAGAATATTATTTCTAAGAAACGGAGTGCATAAAACAGTCAAAGAGTACTTTAAATGGAACCCTTCTTCGGAAACCCAAACAGGGAAGTTTTTAGTACGTGCTAAAAAACCGAGTCACGGTCGACGTTTTTCGAAGTTTTTGTGAGGAATGATAAGGCTTGATGATTTAGAATATTATTTCTAAGAAACGGAGTGCATAAAACAGTAAAAGAGTTTGTCAAATCGAACCCTTCTTCGGAAACCCGAACAGGGAAGTTTTTAGTACGTGCTAAAAAAACCGAGTCACGGTCGACGTTTTTCGAAAGTTTTGTGAGGAATGATAAGGCTAGATGATATCGAATAATAATTCTAAGAAACGGAGTGCATAAAACAGTAAAAGAGTTTGTCAAATCGAACCCTTCTTCGGAAACCCGAACAGGGAAGTTTTTAGTACGTGCTAAAAAACCGAGTCACGGTCGACGTTTTTCGAAATTTTTGTGAGGAATGATAAGGCTTGATGATTTAGAATATTATATCTAAGAAACGGAGTGCATAAAAAAGTTAAAGAGTTCCTCAAATCGAACCCTTCTTTTGAAACCCAAATAGGGAAGTTTTTAGTACGTGCTAAAAAAACCGAGTCTCGGTCGACATTTTTCGAAATTTTTGTGAGGAATGATAAGGCTTGATGATTTAGAATATTATTTCTAAGAAACGGAGTGCATAAAACAGTAAAAGAGTTTGTCAAATCGAACCCTTCTTCGGAAACCCGAACAGGGAAGTTTTTAGTACGTGCTAAAAAAACCGAGTCACGGTCCACATTTTTCGAAAGTTTTGTTTGGAATGATAAGTCTTGATGATTTAGAATATTATTTCTAAGAAACGGAGTGCATAAAACAGTCTAAGAGTACTTAAAATCGAACCCTTCTTCGGAAACCCAAACATGGATGTTTATAGTACGTGCTAAAAAACCGAGTCA
>NW_019277506.1:0-1025 GCF_002738345.1 Cucurbita maxima | reverse complement strand
TTTTAATAAAATTTAATTCAAATACTCATTTTTTAACTAAATAAACACACACATGAAATTCTGGTGACCCATTAAATACCATAACTTCCATTCATAATTGAAATTTCATAATCTATTTCAAGAGTAGACATAAAGTTATTCAAGCTATACAAGATAAAATATTCTCCACGGGAAAATTATTCAAATAATACAAGNCCGAACTTTATTTGTACCTATATGTGTTGGTCATGGCCTCGTCTTTAGACACACACCTACATCTAATGTGCATTATCATAAAAATATCTTCTTCAGCCTCCCCCGAAGTATACCAAACACTAAGATAAAAAAATTTGAAAAATTAATCACATCAAAGTCTATCATGGGGAAATGAACCAACTTTGACATCATGAAAAATGCTCATTTTGTGAAAAATTTCAAGAAACATGGAGTCATTTACAAAACTAGTTTTATCATCATCTCCGATATTTTTAGAATTACCATTAGCAATAAACGAACAAAAAGTAACTTATCATTTTTCCATCACGTGTGCTGCTTTAATTTTAAATTATAGAACAATACAACAATAATGATCAACAAAGAGTGAATGGAGAAACATAGAAAGAAAAATAACTTGCTCATAAATTTCTTTAAATCATCTCTAAGAGAATTTTTGAACTATTTGTGCTTTCTAAAAAACACCTATTGAAAATTATAAACTCTCAAATGCTCCAAATAATTATTTTCATTACAAAATTTGCACATCTTGTATGATATTGTTGCCCTAGCCATCACATTTTCATTTTCGTTCTCACTCTTTTATTAATTCAATTGGAACCCCGCGACGAGTCCAAGTTTGACGGAAGTTGAATCCTGTTTTATTCTTTCTCTTTTCTAACTTATTCTAAGTCTAAAAACTCTAAAAAAAAAAGAAGGGGAAGGGGATTAGTCACAGATATTTGATTGTTTTTCTAATATTCTTCACCCCTTCCCAAGTCAATAACTAGAATGAAAAAAATGGGAATACCAACGCATCCGGGAATAAACGA
>NW_019277505.1:0-1026 GCF_002738345.1 Cucurbita maxima | reverse complement strand
TCCCCACAAAACTTCCAAAAAACGTCGACCGTGACTCGGTTTTTTTAGCACGTACTTCAAACGTCCCAGATTTGGGTTTCCGAAGTAGGGTTCGATTTGATGCACACTTTTACTGTTTTATGCACACCGTTTCTTCGAAATTCTATTCTAAATCATCAAGCCTAATCATTCCTCACAAAACTTCCAAAAAACTTCGACCGTGACTCGGTTTGTTTGGCACGTACATCAAACGTCCCAGATTTGGGTTTCCGAAGTAGGGTTCGATTTGAAGCACACTTTTACTGTTTTATGCACTCCGTTTCTTAGAAATTCTATTCTAAATCATCAAGCCTAATCATTCCCCAAAAAACTTCCAAAAAACGTCGAGCGTGACTCGGTTTTTTTAGCACGTACTTCAAACGTCCCAGATTTGGGTTTCCGAAGTAGGGTTCGATTTGAAGCAATCTTTTACTGTTTTATGCACTCCGTTTCTTCGAAATTCTATTCTAAATCATCAAGCCTAATCATTCCCCACAAAACTTCAAAAAACGTCGACCGTGACTCGGTTTGTTTGGCACGTACATCAAACGTCCCAGATTTGGGTTTCCGAAGTAGGGTTCGATTTCAAGCACACTTTTACTGTTTTATGCACTCCGTTTCTTCGAAATTCTATTCTAAATCATCAAGCCTAATCATTCCCCACAAAACGTCCAAAAAAATTCGACCGTCAATAGGTTTTTTTAGCACGTACTTCAAACGTCCCAGATTTGGGTTTCCGAAGTAGGGTTCGATTTGAAGCACACTTTTACTGTTTTATGCACTCCGTTTCTTCGAAATTCTATTCTAAATCATCAAGCCTAATCATTCCCCCCAAAACATCCAAAAAACTTCGACCGTGACTCGGTTTTTTTAGCACGTAGTTCAAACGTCCCAGATTTGGGTTTCCGAAGTAGGGTTCGATTTGAAGCACACTTTTACTGTTTTATGCACTCCGTTTCTTCGAAATTCTATTCTAAATCATCAAGCCTAATCATTCCCCCCAAAACT
>NW_019277504.1:0-1026 GCF_002738345.1 Cucurbita maxima | reverse complement strand
TGTCTACCGATAAAGACATTGCTGATCAAATTTGAATCGAAAAATAAAAAAACAAACAGAAATCCAAACGAAATGATTTCGTTGGTTCTCTCTGAGATTGAAATTTGAAAGTGGCAATGGAGATTGTAAGAAGTTTCAGAGGAGCAGGACGAGGAAGATGAAGAGTGGGAGGTCGTTTAAATAGGTTCCAACGGGAGTGTGATGGACGGTTGAGATTGAATGATGACGTGTCGTCTGTAATGCGATTCAGGATTTGGAGATCGGTAGAACTGGTAAAAGGAGCGTCCGTTTTACACGGGAGATTATGCGGGACCCAGTGGAGAAAAAGGAGTGGCACGTGTTTATATTTGATTGGCTGAATACGAGACGTTTTCCGTTAACCGTTGGATCGTTTCCCGCGAGTCGTTTGTCCGGTTGGGATTTTAATTCCATTCTTTTTTTGCTCTCTATACTATAAACTATTTTTTTAAAACCCTTGAATTTAGATTAAACTATATATATATATATATATATATATTATTTCTCTTCATATATATGTTTTTTAAAAAATATATTGATTTTAAATAATTTTTAATGTATATATTTCTATTTTTTTAAAAATACGTAAAATATTTTAATAAGCAAAAATAGTGCATAATTTCTTCAAGTGAAAAGTAAATTATTTAAATTAAAAAAAAAACAAAATTAAAAAGTCGGTGAAACAAAAATTATTTAAAACATAATTTTTTCATCGGCTCGGATTGTCTAACAGTTTTTTGCCATTTTGTGTGGTTGGATTAGACAATGCTTACTTCGTGTTGTCTCGAGTTTTGTCATTCATGTGTACTTCGATTAATTTTCTTGTCGTTTAGAGCTGGTACTTATCTACCATCTGTATGTAACTAGTACCTGAGATGAATGATCGTATTCATCGGGTTCCACTCGAGCATGAAACAAATAAGGTTTGACTTCACGATGACGCTCGATTATGTATCCAATCAAGAACGTAATTGAGAGTGAGCTAGTTGGCTAGGTAATTCATTACAA
>NW_019277503.1:621-1026 GCF_002738345.1 Cucurbita maxima | reverse complement strand
CGCCGACCGCTACTCAGTTTTTTTATCACGTGGTTCAAACGTCCAGGATTAGGGTACACAAATTAGGGTTTCGATTTTAAGCACTATTTTTCTACACTCCGTTTCTTCGACATCCTATTCGAAATCATCAAGACTAAACTAAACATTCCCAACAGAAGTTTCGAGAAACCTCGACCGTGACACGGTTTTTTTAGCACGTACGTCTAACTAACCAGGTTAGGAAATCGATTTACAACACTCTTTTACTGTTTATGCACTCCATTTCTTAAAAATTCTATTTTTAAATCATTATTCCCGATCACTCCGAGCAGGAATTTCGAAAAACGTTTACCGCTACTCAGTTTTTTTATCACGTGGTTCAAACGTCCAGGATTAGAGTGCACAAATTAGGGTTTCGATTTTAAG
>NW_019277503.1:0-246 GCF_002738345.1 Cucurbita maxima | reverse complement strand
GTACACAAATTAGGGTTTCGATTTTAAGCACTATTTTTCTACACTCCGTTTCTTCGACGTTCTATTCTAAATCACCAAGACTAAACTAAACATTCCCAACAGAAGTTTCGAGAAACGTCGACCGTGACAGGGTTTTTTTAGCACGTACGTCTAACTAACCAGGTTATGGAATCGATTTACAGCACTCTTTTAGTGTTTTATGCACTCCATTTCTTCAAAATTCTATTTTTAAATCATTATTCCCGA
>NW_019277502.1:0-1026 GCF_002738345.1 Cucurbita maxima | reverse complement strand
TGCAGACTAGTCACCCCCCTATATAGTACATTTTGAGGCATTTTTGGTCTGCCAGGCCCAGACACGATTTTTCCGAGCCGTCATACGGTCGAATATCTCGAGTTTTACCATGTTTTTTTCCGGGAACTCGACTGATTCACGAATGGGACATTCTCATGGGTCTATAAATCAAGTTTCATGACTTTTCAACCGACCAATTTTTTTTAATGAATTTTTCAACATTAAATAATGCGAAATTAGAAAAAATAGCTACAGCCGTCAAAAAAATCTGAAATTTTGTGGGAATCATTCTTTCATCTTGCTTATCTCCCAGGAAAAAAATTACAGCAAACCGATCACTCCACACGTACTTTCGCAATTAATGGGTGATGGTTGTGAGCACAAGGTCATGGTGTAGTGTACTTGCTCTAGAAATTTTGTGGGAATCATTCTTCCATCTTGCTTAGCTCCCAAGAAAAAAATTACGGCAAACCGACCACTCCACACGTACTTTCGCAATTAATGGGTGATGGTTGTAAGCACAAGGTCATGGTGGACGTCTTGGTGTACTTGCTCCGGTATGAAATAAGCATTTGAGATAAGCATTCTTTCGCTGCCACATCATTGGGTGTGGTGTTTTTTTTTTTTGTTTTTTAATAAATTTTGTGTCCAACACTTTTGATATGCTGTTGGTAGGACACGTATCGCGCGCAGCGTAGGATGGGGCTCGGCGTGTGCGAGGGGAGTGCACGGGGGTAGCGCGCGCGGGTTAACCTCCAAGGGTTTTGGATGTCTTTGATTATTCATAGCGGTTAAGCTGTGAAAGGGTTTTGTGGCTTTGCAGTGGGCATGCAGACAAGGGGCGCGAGCGTGGACTTGTTAGTTGGGCAGGTGCTGGCGGGCATGATGTGCGCGCAAGGGCGATGGGGGCGCTGCTGCGGCGTGGGGCTCGGCGCGCGCACGAGGGGGCGGGCACTGGCGCCCCACGATTGCCGGTGTTGGCGGGCATGATGTGCGCGCAAGGGCGATGGGGGCGCTGCTGCGGCG
>NW_019277501.1:0-1026 GCF_002738345.1 Cucurbita maxima | reverse complement strand
ATTTAGGACTAAATATCCTTAACATTAAAGAAAGACTTCTGATCTCATGAACCATTAGTATGTAATCATAAGAAAGAGTATTTGAAGCATTACGTTGTTGTTGCTGCATGGCTAAACTATTGCAAACCTACTAAAAAGGTTCCTCTCAATTTTCACAAAATTTACATTAATCTTTGAGGATTCAATCTAGCTAGTTTTCATAACACTACATTGTCCTCGGGCACTACGATTCTTTCCAATTTACACCTTTCACAACTCAAGTTTTCATATTTCTTTTCTAATTTCTTTGTGTTGACTTTGTTGCCCAACAATTGGTGTATTCCTCTCATTGACCTTATTATGATAATATTTTATATGAACCAGACATCAATCATACAATATTCTTCAATGAAGATATGAAGAAAATATTGTTGAAATTATTAAGAGATATTTCAATTCATGGCACATTGAAGAAGAATGAAGTTTCATGTTATAAATTTTGGGTGGATTACATTTTAGAGTAATTTAGAGTTATTGTATTTCATTAATGTATTTTAAGACTTTTTATTTACTTTAGGTTACAATTACATAATGGTTAATTATAGCCATTAAGTATGAATGTTACAACTCTTGGAATGCCTTTAATAGTTTCATTTTGAGACTACATAAAGTCATGTATGTTGTATTTGTAGGGAGACTTAGAAAATATAGTAAAAGAAGCATTTGTGCTTTTCTTTAGCCGATGACTAAGTTTTCTTTGCAATTCTATGTAGTTTAGGTTGCATGTAGAATCATTCAAGCTCGACATGATCAATCTTGCTTGTGGAGTGATTCGAATCTCAAACAAGTGTTTTTGCGTTGAGATATTTGATCAACAAGAATCATTCAAGCTAGACATGATCGATCTTGCTTGTGGAGTGATTCGAATCTCAAACAATGTTCTTGCCTTGAGATATTCAATCAACAAGGTAATCCGAATCTTACTCCCCTTATAGTGATTCCTTAACTTATCAATATTTGTATAATTATGAACTCAAATATTTAGAA
>NW_019277500.1:0-1027 GCF_002738345.1 Cucurbita maxima | reverse complement strand
CGATCGTGACTCGGTTTTTTTAGCACGTACTTCAAACTTCCCAGATTTGGGTTTCCGAAGTAGGGTTCGATTTGAAGAACTCTTTTTCTAATTTTAACACTCCGTTTCTTAGAAATACTATTCTAAAACATCAAGCCTTATCATTCCTCACAAAACTTTCGAAAAACGTCGATCGTGACTCGGTTTTTTTAGCACGTACTTCAAACTTCCCAGATTTGGGTTTCCGAAGTAGGGTTCGATTTGAAGAACTCTTTTACTGTTTTATGCTCTCCGTTTCTCAGAAATAATATTCTAAATCATCAAGCCTTATCATTCCTTACAAAACTGTCGAAAAACATCGATCGTGACTCGGTTTTTTTGGCAAGTACTTCAAACATCCCAGATTTGGGTTTCCGAAGTAGGGTTCGATTTGAAGAACTCTTTTACTGTTTTATACACTCCGTTTCTTAGAAATAATATTCTAAATCATCAAGCCTTATCATTCCTCACAAAACTTTCGAAAAACGTCGATCGTGACTCGGTTTTTTTAGCACGTACTTCAAACTTCCCAGATTTGGGTTTCCGAAGTAGGGTTCGATTTGAAGAACTCTTTTACTGTTTTATGCACTCCGTTTCTTAGAAATACTATTCTAAATCATCAAGCCTTATCATTCCTTACAAAACTGTCGAAAAACGTCGATCGTGACTCGGTTTTTTTAGCACGTACTTCAAACTTCCCAGATTTGGGTTTCCGAAGTAGGGTTCGATTTGAAGAACTCTTTTACTGTTTTATGCACTCCGTTTCTTAGAAATACTATTCTAAATCATCAAGCCTTATCATTCCTCACAAAACTTTCGAAAAACGTCGATCGTGACTCGGTTTTTTTAGCACGTACTTCAAACTTCCTAGATTTGGGTTTTCGAAGTAGGGTTCGATTTGAAGAACTCTTTTTCTTATTTTAACACTCCGTTTCTTAGAAATACTATTCTAAATCATCAACCCTTATCATTCCTTACAAAACTTTCGAAAAACGTCGATCGTGACTCG
>NW_019277499.1:0-826 GCF_002738345.1 Cucurbita maxima | reverse complement strand
TTCTTTGCTTTGAAATCTTTCAATTTATGATCATCAATGTGCTTCTTCTTGGTATCTGTTAAAACAATGTGTCATATTGGTGCAGGAATCACATTCTCCACCAAACCCAATACTAAAGAAGTTTTCCTTGAGCATTGCCCAATGATCACAGTACCTATCAAATTTTAGTATTTCAGTATTTCGATAAAAGGGAATTTCAGTAATTAAACAAAAACAGGCATTTCTTTGATTTTACCATTTTGATTATTTATTATTATTTTTTTTTTCCACGAAGCCGAGAAAAAGACGAATGGAGTGCCAATAAGTAAAGTAAGAAAAAAAATGGTCGCCTTTTGAGCGTCGGGTGTCCTTTAGTCACTTCGGCCCCATTGGTCTCCATATTCAGAGCTGGTAAACGGCGGTAGGTTGTGGCAGTGAGTCTTCGTCTCCTGTGTGGGTATCATACTACAGCGGAGTTAATCGCCGTCGTCGTGGTTCTCTCGATTTGAAGGCTGAAAACACCTTAAACTGGTTTTCCGCATCTCCGCCGAGGGCATTTCTTCCGGGTGACTTGGAACAACAATTGGCTGGTGGTTGATGCTCTCAGTGTTGAAGACTGTTCGGAAATGATCATAGATTTATAACTAAAGAATACATTTTCATTAACATGACTTCTTGTGGGAGCTCGAAGCAAACCCATGATATTATGTTCAATGTTGCCAAATATCATATAACATTATAGAGATTCGTGATTAGTTACATGGTATCAAACTATGAACTTAACTTAGGTATGTCGAACGAAAAAGTTGTAAGCCTAAAAATCGTAGTTAAAAGTGTCGAACAAATT
>NW_019277498.1:0-1028 GCF_002738345.1 Cucurbita maxima | reverse complement strand
GACTCGGTTTTTTTAGCACGTACTTCAAACGTCCCGGATTTGGGTTTCCGAAGTAGGGTTCGATTTGAAGAACACTTTTACTGTTTTGTGCACACCGTTTCTTCGAAATCCAATTCTGAATCATCAAGCCTCATCATTCCTCACAAAACTTTTGAAAAACTTTGACCGTGACTCGGTTTTTTTAGCACGTACTTCAAACGTCCCAGATTTGGGTTTCCGAAGTAGGGTATGATTTCAAGATTTCTTTTACTGTTTTATGCACACCGTTATTTCGAAATCCTATTCTAAATCATCAAGCCTAATCATTCCCCACAAAACTTTTTAAAAACCTCGACTGTGACTCGGATTTTTTAGCACGTACTACAAACGTACTAGATTGTGGTTTCCGCAGTAGGGTTCGATTTGAAGAACTCTTTTATTGTTTTATGCACACCGTTTCTTCGAAATCCTATTCTAAATCATCAAGCCGAATCATTCCACACAAATCTTTCGACAAACGTCGACCGTGACTCGGTTTCTTTAGCACGTACTTCAAACGTCCCAGATTTGGGTTTCCGAAGTAGGGTTCGATTTGAAGAACTCTTTTACTGTTTATGCACACCGTTTATTCGAAGTTCTATTCTAAATCATCAAGCCTAATGATTCCACACAAAACTTTTTAAAAACCTCGACCGTGACTCGGTTTTTTTAGCACGTACTTCAAACGTCCCAGATTTGGGTTTTCGAAATAGGGTTCTATTTGAAGAACTCTTTTATTGTTTTATGCACACCGTTTTTTCGAAATCTTATTCTAAATCATCAAGCCTAATCATTCCACACAAATCTTTCGACAAACGTCGACCGTGACTCGGTTTCTTTAGCACGTACTTCAAACGTCCCAGATTTGGGTTTTCGAAGTAGGGTTCGATTTGAAGAACTCTTTTACTGTTTTATGCACACCGTTTTTTCGAAATCCTTTTCTAAATCATCTAGCCTAATCATTCCACACAAATCTTTCGAAAAAAGTCGACCGTGACTCGGTTTTTTTA
>NW_019277497.1:0-1028 GCF_002738345.1 Cucurbita maxima | reverse complement strand
CGATTTTGTGCGCATGGCATGTCGGGTGCGATCATACCAGCACTAATGCACCGGATCCCATCAGAACTCCGCAGTTAAGCGTGCTTGGGCGAGAGTAGTACTAAGTTGGGTGACCACTTGGGAAATCCTCGTGTTGCACCCCTTTTTTTCTTTCAATTTCTCCCAGTTCTTTTCTTCCTTTCTCTACAAATGAGAACCTCCCCCGCTCACGCCCATCGCGTTTCGATCATGCCGCCCCGCATGCGTTAAATCCGATTTTGTGCGCATGGCATGTCGGGTGCGATCATACCAGCACTAATGCACCGGATCCCATCAGAACTCCGCAGTTAAGCGTGCTTGGGCGCGAGTAGTACTAAGTTGGGTGACCACTTGGGAAGTCTTCGTGTTGCACCCCTTTTTTTCTTTCAATTTCAATTTCTCCCAGTTCTTTTCTTCCTTTCTCTACAAATGAGAACCTCCCCCGCTCACGCCCATCACGTTTCGATCATGCCGCCCCGCATGCGTTAAATCCGATTTTGTGCGCATGGCATATCGGGTGCGATCATACCAGCACTAATGCACCGGATCCCATCAGAACTCCGCAGTTAAGCGTGCTTGGGCGCGAGTAGTACTAAGTTGGGTGACCACTTGGGAAGTCCTCGTGTTGCACCCCTTTTTTTCTTTCAATTTCTCCCAGTTCCTTTCTTCCTTTCTCTACAAATGAGAACCTCCCCCGCTCACGCCCATCGCGTTTCGATCATGCCGCCCCGCATGCGTTAAATCCGATTTTGTGCGCATGGCATGTCGGGTGCGATCATACCAGCACTAATGCACCGGATCCCATCAGAACTCCGCAGTTAAGCGTGCTTGGGCGAGAGTAGTACTAAGTTGGGTGACCACTTGGGAAGTCTTCGTGTTGCAGCCCTTTTTTTCTTTCAATTTCAATTTCTCCCAGTTCTTTTCTTCCTTTCTCTACAAATGAGAACCTCCCCCGCTCACGCCCATCGCGTTTCGATCATGCCGCCCCGCATGCGTTAAATCCGATTTTG
>NW_019277496.1:0-1028 GCF_002738345.1 Cucurbita maxima | reverse complement strand
GGAAATTCTATTCTAAATCATCAAGCCTAATCATTCCCCCAAAAACTTCCAAAAAAAGTCGACCGTGACTCGGTTTTTTTAGCACGTACTTCAAACGTCCCAGATTTGGGTTTCCGAAGTAGGGTTCCATTAGAAGCACACTTTTACTGTTTTATGCACTCCGTTTCTTCGAAATTCTATTCTAAATCATCAATCCTAATCATTCTCCCGAAAACATCCAAAAAACGTCGATCGTGACTCGGTTTTTTTAGCACGTACTTCAAACGTCCCAGATTTAGGTTTCCGAAGTAGGGTTCGATTTGAAGCACACTTTTATTGTTTTATGCACTCTGTTTCTTCGAAATTCTATTTTAAATCATCAAGCCTAATCATTCCCCACAAAACATCCAAGAAACGTCGAACGTGACTCGGTTTTTTTAGCACGTACTTCAAACGTCCCAGATTTGAGTTTCCGAAGTAGGGTTCGATTTGAAGCACACTTTTACTGTTTTATGCACTTCGTTTCTTGGAAATTCTATTCTAAATCATCAAGCCTAATCATTCCACCCAAAACTTCCAAAAACCGTCGACCGTGACTCGGTTTTTTTAGCACGTACTTCAAACGTCCCAGATTTGGGTTTCCGAAGTAGGGTTCGATTTGAAGCACACTTTTACTGTTTCATGCACTCCGTTTCTTCGAAATTCTATTCTAAATCATCAAGCCTAATCATTCCACCCAAAACTTCCAAAAACCGTCGACCGTGACTCGGTTTTTTTAGCACGTACTTCAAACGTCCCAGATTTGGGTTTCCGAAGTAGGGTTCGATTTGAAGCACACTTTTATTGTTTTATGCACTCTGTTTCTTCGAAATTCTATTTTAAATCATCAAGCCTAATCATTCCCCACAAAACTTCCAAGAAACGTCGAACGTTACTCGGTTTTTTTAGCACGTACATCAAACGTCCCAGATTTCAGTTTCCGAAGTAGGGTTCGATTTGAAGCACACTTTTACTGTTTTATGCACTCCGTTTCTTGGAAATTCTATTCT
>NW_019277495.1:0-1029 GCF_002738345.1 Cucurbita maxima | reverse complement strand
ATTTATAGATCCATTAGAATGTCCCAATCATGAATCAATCGAGTTCCTGGAAAAAAACATTGTAAAACTCGAGATATTCGACCGTATGACGGCTCAGAAAAATCGTGTCTAGGCCTGGCAGACCAAACATGCCTCAAAATGTACTATATAGGGGGGTGACTAGTCTGCATGGGCTGGCCACGGGGGCGCCCCCTATATCCTCCGCCACCCCCACGCCCCAAGCACTATGCGCCGCACATGGGCATATGCTTGGGGTGTGGGGGTGGTGGATGGCGGACGACGGCGATTGACGGCGGCGGTGCGGTGGCGAAACTTGCAGGTTCGAGGTAGTTGTCGGTCGCGCCTTCGGGCGTGCAACATGATCCTTGTTGAGATGGGACTGTTGCGATGTTGCCTTCTAACTTGGGCTGCCTTCGGGATGGTGGATGGTCGGTACGACGACAAAGCGTGCAAGGTGGGGTGGAGTTGGGTGCCTTCGGGCGTCCAACATGAGCCTCGTCGAGCGTGCGGCGTTGTGGTGACGTCGTCGGGCCATCCTTGGGGCAGCCCTATGTTTTGAAGGCCTGTGGTGCCAGGACATGTTTGGCTTGTTGGAATCGGGTGCCTTTGGGCGTGCGACATGAGCCTCGTTGAGCGCGGAACGTTGCAATGTTGCCTTCTGACTGGGAATCTCTAGTGTGAGGACTGTGGATGGCTGCTTGTACGATGATGGAACATGCAAGGTGGGGTGGAGCTGGGTGCCTTCGGGCGTGCGGCATGAACCTCGTTGAGTGTGGGACGTCGTTGTGGGATGCCTCCCTTCCTTGGGCCAGCCCTATGTTTTGAAGGCTGCGTGGTGGCAGAACATGCTTGGTGGGGCGGAGTCAAACGACCGTGGGCGTGCGACATGAGACTAGTTGGGCATGGAATGTCGCCTTCTAACTTGGGCTGCCTTCGGGATGGTGGATGGTCGGAACGATGACAAAGCGTGCAAGGTGGGGTGGAGTTGGGTGCCTTCGGGCGTCCAACATGAGCCTCGTCGAGCGTGCG
>NW_019277494.1:0-1029 GCF_002738345.1 Cucurbita maxima | reverse complement strand
CATTTGAAGAACTCTTTTACTGTTTTACGCACTCCGTTTCTTAGAAATAATATTCTAAATCATCTAGCCTTATCATTCCTCCCAAAACTTTCGACAAACGTCGACCGTGACTCGGTTTTTTTAGCACGTACTACAAACTTCTCTGTTAGGGTTTCGAAAGAAGGGATCCATTTGAAGAACTCTTTTACTGTTTTACGCACTCCGTTTCTTAGAAATAATATTCTAAATAATCTAGCCTTATCATTCCTCACAAAACTTTCGACAAACGAAGACCGTGACTCGGTTTTTTTAGCACGTACTACAAACTTCCCTGTTAGGGTTTCGGAAGAAGGGTTCCATTTGAAGAACTCTTTTACTGTTTTACGCACTCTGTTTCTTAGAAATAATATTCTAAATCATCAAGTCTTATCATTCCTCACAAAACTTTTGACAAACGTCGACCGTGACTCGGTTTTTTAGCACGTACTACAAACTTACCTGTTAGGGTTTCGGAAGAAGGGTTCCATTTGAAGAACTCTTTTACTGTTTTACGCACTCCGTTTCTTAGAAATAATATTCTAAATCATTTAGCCTTATCATTTCTCACAAAACTTTCGACAAACGTCGACCGTGACTCGGTTTTTTTAGCACGTACTACAAACTTCCCTGTTAGGGTTTCGGAAGAAGGGTTCCATTTGAAGAACTCTTTTACTGTTTTACCTACTCCGTTTCTTAGAAATAATATTCTAAATCATCTAGCCTTATCATTCCTCACAAAACTTTCGACAAACGTCGACCGTGACTCGGTTTTTTAGCACGTACTACAAACTTCTCTGTTTGGGTTTCAGAAGAAGGGTTCCATTTGAAGAACTCTTTTACTGTTTTACGCATTCCGTTTCTTAGAAATAATATTCTAAATCATTTAGCCTTATCATTCCTCACAAAACTTTCGACAAACGAAGACCGTGACTCGGTTTTTTTAGCACGTACTACAAACTTCCCTGTTAGGGTTTCGGAAGAAGGGTTCCATTTGAAGAACTCTTTTACTGT
>NW_019277493.1:0-1029 GCF_002738345.1 Cucurbita maxima | reverse complement strand
AAACGGAGTGCATAAAACAGTAAAAGAGTTCTTTAACTCGAACCCTTCTTCGGAAACCCAAACTGGGAAGTTGTTAGTACGTGCTAAAAAAACCGAGTGACAGTCGACGTTTTTCGAAATTTTTGTATGGAATGATAAGGATTGATGATTTAGAATATTATTTCTAAGAAACGGAGTGCATAAAACAGTAAAAGAGTTCTTCAGATCGAACACTTCTTCGGAAACTCAAACAGGGATGTTTTTAGTACGTGCTAAAAAAGCCGAGTCACGGTCGACGTTTTTCGAAAGTTTTGTGAGGAATGATAAGGCTTGATGATTTAGAATATTATTTTGAAGAAACAGAGTGCATAAAACAGTAATAGAGTTCTTCAAATCGAACCCTACTTCGGAAACTCATACACGGAAGTATTTAGTACGTGCTAAAAAAGACGAGTCACGGTCGACGTTTTTCTAAATTTTTCTGATGAATGATAAGGCTTGATGATTTAGAATATTATTTTTCAGAAACGGAGTGCATAAAACAGTAAAAGAGTTCTTCAAAACGAACCTTTCTCCGGAAACCCAGACAGGGAAGTTATGTGCTAAAAAAGCCGAGTCACGGTCGACGTATTTCGAAAGTTTTGTGAGGAATGATAAGGCTTGATTATTTAGAATATTATTTCTAAGAAACGGAGTGCATAAAATAGTTATAGAGTTCTTCAAATCGAAACCTTCTTCGGAAACCCAAAAATGGAAGTTTTTAGTACGTGCTAAAAAAACCGAATCACGGTCGACGTTTTTCAAAATTTTTGTAAGGAATGATAAGGCTTGATGATTAGAATATTATTTCTAAGAAACGGAGTGCATAAAACAGTAATAGAGTGCTTTAACTAGAACCCTTCTTCAGAAACCCAAACAGGGATGTTGTTAGTACGTGCTAAAAAATCCGAGTCATTGTCGACGTTTTTCGAAATTTTTCTGATGAATGATAAGGCTTGATGATTTAGAATATTATTTCTAAGAAACGGAGTACATAAAACAGTAAAAGAG
>NW_019277492.1:0-1029 GCF_002738345.1 Cucurbita maxima | reverse complement strand
GGACGTTTTTAGTACGTGCCAAAAAAACCGAGTCACGATCGACGTTTTTCGAAAGTTTTGTGAGGAATGGTAAGGCTTGATGATTTAGAATATTATTTCTAAGAAACGGAGAGCATAAAACTGTAAAGAGTTCTTCAAATCGAACCCTACTTCGGAAACCCAAATCTGGGACGTTTTTAGTACGTGCCAAAAAAACCGAGTCACGATCGACGTTTTTCGAAAGTTTTGTGAGGAATGGTAAGGCTTGATGATTTAGAATATTATTTCTAAGAAACGGAGAGCATAAAACTGTAAAAGAGTTCTTCAAATCGAACCCTACTTCGGAAACCCAAATCTGGGACGTTTTTAGTACGTGCCAAAAAAACCGAGTAACGATCGACGTTTTTCGAATGTTTTGTGAGGAATGGTAAGGCTTGATGATTTAGAATATTATTTCTAAGAAACGGAGAGCATAAAACTGTAAAAGAGTTCTTCAAATAGAACCCTACTTCGGAAACCCAAATCTGGGACGTTTTTAGTACGTGCCAAATAAACCGAGTCACGATCGACATTTTTCGAAAGTTTTGTGAGGAATGGTAAGGCTTGATGATTTAGAATATAAGAAACGGAGAGCATAAAACTGTAAAAGAGATCTTCAAATCGAACCCTACTTCGGAAACCCAAATCTGGGACGTTTTTAGTACGTGCCAAAAAAACCGAGTCACGATCGACGTTTTTCGAAAGTTTTGTGAGGAATGGTAAGGCTTGATGATTTAGAATATTATTTCTAAGAAACGGAGAGCATAAAACTGTAAAAGAGTTCTTCAAATGGAACCCTACTTCGGAAACCCAAATCTGGGACGTTTTTAGTACGTGCCAAAAAGACCGAGTCACGATCGACGTTTTTCGAAAGTTTTGTGAGGAATGGTATGGCTTGATGATTTAGAATATTATTTCTAAGAAACGGAGAGCATAAAACTGTAAAAGAGTTCTTCAAATCGAACCCTACTTCGGAAACCCAAATCTGGGACGTTTTTAGTACGTGCCAAA
>NW_019277491.1:0-1029 GCF_002738345.1 Cucurbita maxima | reverse complement strand
CCACCTTGCACGCTTTGTCGTCGTTCCGACCATCCACCATCCCGAAGGCAGCACAAGTTAGAAGGCGACATTCCATGCCCAACTAGTCTCATGTCGCACGCTCAAAGGCACCCGATTCCAACCAGCCAAACATGTTCTGGCACCACACGCCTTCAAAACATAGGGCTGCCCGAAGGATGGCCCGACTGCGTCACCACAACGCCGCACGCTCGACGAGGCTCATGTTGGACGGCCGAAGGCACCCAACTCCACCCCACCTTGCACGCTTTGTCGTCGTTCCGACCATCCACCATCCCGAAGGCAGCACAAGTTAGAAGGCCACATTCCATGCCCAACTAGTCTCATGTCGCACGCCCAAAGGCACCCGATTCCAACCAGCCGAACATGTTCTGGCACCACACGTCTTCAAAACATAGGGCTGCCCCAAGGATGGCCCGACTGCGTCACCACAACGCTGCACGCTCGACGAGGCTCATGTTGGACGCCCGAAGGCACCCAACTCCACCCCACCTTGCACGCTTTGTCGTCGTTCCGACCATCCACCATCCCGAAGGCAGCACAAGTTGGAAGGCCACATTCCATGCCCAACTAGTCTCATGTCGCACGCCCAAAGGCACCAGATTCCAACCAGCCGAACATGTTCTGGCACCACACGCCTTCAAAACATAGGGCTGCCCCAAGGATGGCCCGACGGCGTCACCACAACGCCGCACGCTCGACGAGGCTCATGTTGGACGCCCGAAGGCACCCAACTCCACCCCACCTTGCACGCTTTGTCGTCGTTCCGACCATCCACCATCCCGAAGGCAGCACAAGTTAGAAGGCGACATTCCATGCCCAACTAGTCTCATGTCGCACGCTCAAAGGCACCTGATTCCAACCAGCCGAACATGTTCTGGCACCACACGCCTTCAAAACATAGGGCTGCCCGAAGGATGGCCCGACTGCGTCACCACAACGCCGCACGCTCGACGAGGCTCATGTTGGACGCCCGAAGGCACCCAACTCCACCCCACCTTGCACGCTTTG
>NW_019277490.1:571-1029 GCF_002738345.1 Cucurbita maxima | reverse complement strand
CGAAAATCCAAACAGGGAAGTTTGTAGTACGTGCTAAAAAAATCGAGTCACGGTCGACGTTTGTCAAAAGTTTTTTGAGGAATGATATGGCTTGATGATGTAGAATATTATTTCTAAGAAATTGAGTGCATAAAACAGTAAAAGAGTTCTTCAAATGGAACCCTTCTTCGGAAACTAAAACAAGGAAGTTTGTAGTACGTGCTAAAAAAATCGAGTCACGGTCGACGTTTGTCAAAAATTTTGTGAGGAATGATATGGCTTGACGATTTAGAATATTATTTCTAAGAAACGGAGTGCATAAAACAGTAAAAGAGTTCTTCAAATGGAACCCTTCTTTGGAAACCCGAACAAGGAAGTTTGTAGTACGTGCTAAAAAAATCGAGTCATGGTCGACATTTGTCAAAAGTTTTTTGAGGAATGATATGGCTTCATGATGTAGAATATTATTTCTAAGAAAC
>NW_019277490.1:0-178 GCF_002738345.1 Cucurbita maxima | reverse complement strand
AAAAAACCGAGTCACGGTCGACGTTTGACAAAAGTTTTGTGAGGAATGATATGGCTTGATGATGTAAAATATTATTTCTAAGAAACGGAGTGCATAAACCAGTAAAAGAGTTCTTCAAATGGAACCCCTCTTCGGAAACCCAAACAGGGAAGTTTTTAGTACGTGCTAAAAAAACCGA
>NW_019277489.1:0-860 GCF_002738345.1 Cucurbita maxima | reverse complement strand
TTGATGATTTATCATATTATTTCTAAGAAACGGAGTGCATAAAAACGTCAACAGAGTTCTTCAAATCGAACCCTACTTCGGAAATCCAAATTTAGGTAATTTGAAGTACCTGCTAAAAAAACCGAGTCACGATCCTCGTTTTTCGAAGGTTTTGTGAGGAATGANAGGTTTTGTGAGAAATGATAAGGCTTGATGATTTATCAAATTATTTCTAAGAAACGGAGTGCTTAAAACCGTCAACAGAGTTCTTCAAATCGAACCCTACTTCGGAAACCCAAATCTGAGAAATTTTAAGTACGTGCTAAAAAACCGAGTCACGATCGTCGTTTTTCGAAAGTTTTGTGAGAAATGATAAGGCTTGATGATTTATCATATTTTTTCTATGAAACGGAGTGCATAAAACCGTCAACAGAGTTCTTCAAATCGTACCCTACTTCGGAAACCCAAATCTGGGAAATTTGAATTACGTGCTAAAAAACTGAGTCACGATCGTCGTTTTTGATGGTTTCGTGAGGAATGATAAGGCTTGATGATTTATCAAATTATTTTTAAGAAACGGAGTGCATAAAAACGTCAATAGAGTTCTTCAAATCGAACTCTACTTCGGAACCCCAAAACGTGGAAGTTTGAGGTACGTGCTAAAAAACCGAGTCACGATCGTCGTTTTTCGAATCTTTGGTGAGGAATGATAAGGCTTGATGATTTATCCTATTATTTCTAAGAAACAGAGTGGATAAAAACGTCAACAGAGTTCTTCAAATCGAACCCTACTTCGGAAACCCGAATTGTGGAAGTTTGAAGTACGTGCTAAAAATACCGAGTCACGATCGTCGTTTTTCGAAAGTTTTGTGAGGAATGAT
>NW_019277488.1:0-1030 GCF_002738345.1 Cucurbita maxima | reverse complement strand
TCTTTTACTGTTTGGATGCACTCCGCTTGTTGGAAATTCTTTTCTACATCATCAAGCCTAATCATTCCCTACAAAAGTTTTAAAAATGTCGACCGTGACTCGGGTTTTTTAGCACGTACTTCAAACGACCCTGATTAGTGTTTCGAAGTAGGGTTCGATTTGAAGCAATCTTTTACTATTTTATGCACTATGATTCTTCAAAATTCTATTCTAAATCATTATGCCGAATCATTCCCCACAAAACTTCCAACAAACGTCGACCGTGACTCGGTTTTTTTACCACGTACTTCAAACGTCCCAGATTTGGGTTTTCGAAGTAGGGTTCGATTTGAAGCACTCTTTTACTGTTTTGATGCACTCCGTTGGTTCGAAATTGTATTCTACATCTACAAGCCTATTCATTCCCCACAAAACTTCCAACAAACGTCGACCGTGACTCGGTTATTTTAGCACGTACTTCAAACGTCCCAGATTTGGGTTTCCGAAGTAGGGCTCATTTTGAAGCACACTTTTACTATTTTATGCACTCCGTTTCGTTGAAATTCTATTCTAAATCATAAAGCCTAATCATTCCCCACAAAACTTTTTAAAAATGTCGACCGTGACTCGGTTTTTTTACCACATACTTCAAACGTCCCAAATTTGGGTTTTCGAATTAGCTTTCGATTTGAAGGACTCTTTTAATGTTTGGATGCACTCCGCTTGTTGGAAATGCTTTTCTACATCATCAAGCCTAATCATTCCCTACAAAAGTTTTAAAAAATGTCGACCGTGACTCGGGTTTTTTAGCACGTACTTCAAACGTCCCTGATTAGTGTTTCGAAGTAGGGTTCGATTTGAAGCAATCTTTTACTATTTTATGCACTATGATTCTTCAAAATTCTATTCTAAATCATTATGCCAAATCATTCCCCACAAAAGTTTTGAAAAATGTCGACCGTGACTCGGTTTTTTAGCACGTACTACAAACGTCCCAGATTTGGGTTTTCGAAGTAGGGTTCGATTTGAAGCACTCTTTTACTGTTTTGAT
>NW_019277487.1:0-1030 GCF_002738345.1 Cucurbita maxima | reverse complement strand
AAAAAAACCGAGTCACGATCGACGTTTTTCGAAAGTTTTGTGAGAAATGATAAGGCTTGATGATTTAGAATATTATTTCTAAGAAACGGAGAGCATATAATAGTAAAACAGTTCTTCAAATCGAACCCTACATCAGAAACCCAAATCTCGGAAGTTTGAGCTACGTGCTAAAAAAACCGAGTCACGATAGACGTTTTTCGAAAGTTTTTTGAGGAATGATAAGGCTTGATGATTTACAATATTATTTCTAAGAAACGGAGAGCATAAAACAGTAAAAGAGTTCTTCAAATCGAACCCTACTTCGGAAACCCAAATCTGGGAAGTTTGAAGTACGTGCTAAAAAAACCGAGTCACGATCGACGTTTTTCGAAAGTTTTGTGAGGAATGATAAGGCTTGATGATTTAGAATATTATTTCTAAGAAACGGAGAGCATAAAACAGTAAAACAGTTCTTCAAATCGAACCCTACTTCGGAAACCCAAATCTGGTAAATTTGAAGTACGTGCCAAAAAAACCAAGTCACGGTCGACGTTTTTCGAAAGTTTTGTGAGAAATGATAAGGCTTGATGATTTTGAATATTATTTCTAAGAAACGGAGTGCATAAAACAGTAAAAGAGTTCTTCAAATCGAACCCTACTTCGGAAACCCAAATCTGGGAAGTTTGAAGTACGTGCTAAAAAAGTCGAGTCACGATCGACGTTTTTCGAAAGTTTTGTGAGGAATGATAAGGCTTGATGATTTAGAATCTTATTTCTAAGAAACGGAGAGCATAAAACAGTAAAAGAGTTCTTCAAATCGAACCCTACTTCGGAAACCCAAATCTGGGAAGTTTGAAGTACGTGCTAAAAAAGTCGAGTCACGATCGACGTTTTTCGAAAGTTTTGTGAGGAATGATAAGGCTTGATGATTTAGAATATTATTTCTAAGAAACGGAGTGCATAATCCAATAAAAGAGTTCTTCAAATCGAACCCTACATCGAAAACCCAAATTTGGGAAGTTTGAAGTACGTGCTAAAAAAACCGAGTCAC
>NW_019277486.1:0-1030 GCF_002738345.1 Cucurbita maxima | reverse complement strand
TGCCCGCCAACACCGGCAATCGTGGGGCGCCAGTGCCCGCCCCCTCGTGCGTGCGCCAAGCCCCACGCCGCAGCAGCGCCCCCATCGCCCTTGCGCGCACATCATGCCCGCCAACACCTGCCCAACTCACAAGTCCACGCTCGCGCCCCTTGTCTGCATGCCCACTGCAAAGCCACAAAACCCTTTCACAGCTTAACCGCTATGAATAATCAAAGACATCCAAAACCCTTGGAGGTTAACCCGCGCGCGCTACCCCCGTGCACTCCCCTCGCACACGCCGAGCCCCATCCTACGCTGCGCGCGATACGTGTCCTACCAACAACATATCAAAAGTGTTGGATTTTACCTCCATTAAAAAACAAAAAAAACATCACACCCAATGATGTGGCAGCGAAAGAATGCTTATCTCAAATGCTTATTTCATACCGGAGCAAGTACGTTACACCAAGACGTCCACCATGACCTTGTGCTTACAACCATCACCCATTAATTGCGAAAGTACGTGTGGAGTGGTCGGTTTGCCGTAATTTTTTTCTTGGGAGCTAAGCAAGATGGAAGAATGATTCCCACAAAATTTCTACAGCAAGTACACTACACCATGACCTTGTGCTCACAACCATCACCCATTAATTGCGAAAGTACGTGTGGAGTGATCGGTTTGTTGTAATTTTTTTCCTGGGAGATAAGCAAGATGAAAGAATGATTCCCACAAAATTTCAGATTTTTTTGACGGCTGTAGCTATTTTTTCTAATTTCGGATTATTTAATGTTGAAAAATTCATTAAAAAAAATTGGTCGGTTGAAAAGTCATGAAACTTGATTTATAGACCCATGAGAATGTCCCATTCGTGAATCAATCGAGTTCCCGAAAAAAAACATGGTAAAACTCGAGATATTCGACCGGACGGCTCGGAAAAATCGTGTCTGGGCCTGGCAGACCAAAAATGCCTCAAAATGTACTATATAGGGGGGTGACTAGTCTGCATGGGCTGGCCACGGGGGCGCCCCCTATATCCTCCGCCACCCCCAC
>NW_019277485.1:0-1030 GCF_002738345.1 Cucurbita maxima | reverse complement strand
CGGTCGACGTTTTTCAACACATTTGTGGGGAATGATTAGGCATGTAGATGTACAATACAATTTCGAACCAACAGAGTGCATCAACACTGTAAAAGAGTGCTTCAAATCGAACCCTACTTCGGAAACCAAAATCTGGGACGTTTGAAGTACGTGCTAAAAAAACCGAGTCACGGTCGACGTTTTTCAAAACATTTGTGGGGAATGATTAGGCTTGTGGATGTAGAATACCATTTCGAACCAACGGAGAACGTGCTAAAAAAACCGAGTCACGGTCGACGTTTTTCAACACATTTGTGAGGAATGATTAGGCATGTAGATGTACAATACAATTTCGAACCAACGGAGTGCATCAACACTGTAAAAGAGTGCTTCAAATCGAACCCTACTTCGGAAACCCAAATCTGGGACGTTTGAAGTACGTGCTAAAAAAACCGAGTCACGGTCGACGTTTTTCAAAACATTTGTGGGGAATGATTAGGCTTGTGGATGTAGAATACCATTTCGAACCAACGGAGAACGTGTTAAAAAAACCGAGTCACGGTCGACGTTTTTCAACAAATTTGTGGGGAATGATTAGGCATGTAGATGTACAATACAATTTCGAACCAACGGAGTGCCTCAACACTGTAACAGAGTGCTTCAAATCGAACCCTACTTCGGAAACCCAAATCTGGGACGTTTGAAGTACGTGCTAAAAAAACCGAGTCACGGTCGACGTTTTTGAACAGATTTGTGGGGAATGATTAGGCATGTAGATGTACAATACAATTTCGAACCAACGGAGTGCATCAACACTGTAAAAGAGTGCTTCAAATCGAACCCTACTTCGGAAACCCAAATCTGGGACGTTTGAAGTACGTGCTAAAAAAACCGAGTCACGGTCGACGTTTTTCAAAACATTTTTAGGGAATGATTAGGCTTGTGGATGTAGAATACCATTTCGAACCAACGGAGAACGTGCTAAAAAAACCGAGTCACGGTCGACGTTTTTCAACACATTTGTGGGGAATGATTAGGCATGTAGATGTAC
>NW_019277484.1:579-1031 GCF_002738345.1 Cucurbita maxima | reverse complement strand
CGGTTTTTTTAGCACAAACTTCAAACGTCCCAGATTTGGGTTTCCGAAGTAGGGTTCGATTTGAAGCATTTTTTTACTGTTTTATGCACTTTGTTTCTTCGAAATTATATTCTAAATCATCAAGCCTGATCATTCCTCACAAAACTTTCGAAAAACATCGACCGTGACTCGGTTTTTTTAGCATAAACTTCAAACGTCCCATATTTGGGTTTCCGAAGTAGGGTTCGATTTGAAGCATTTTTTTACTGTTTTATGCACTCTGTTTCTTCGAAATTATATTCTAAATCATCAAGCCTAATCATTCCTCACAAAACTTTCGAAAAACGTCGACCGTGACTCGGTTTTTTTAGCACAAACTTAAAACGTCCCATAATTGGGATTCTTAAGTAGGGTTCGTTTCGAAGCACTCTTATACTATTTTATGCACTCTGTTTCTTCGAAATTATATTCTA
>NW_019277484.1:0-204 GCF_002738345.1 Cucurbita maxima | reverse complement strand
TTTTATGCACTCTGTTTCTTCGAAATTATATTCTAAATCATCAAGCCTGATCATTCCTCACAAAACTTTCGAAAAATATCGACCGTGACTCGGTTTTTTTAGCATAAACTTCAAACGTCCCATATTTGGGATTCTTAAGTAGGGTTCGTTTCGAAGCACTCTTATACTATTTTATGCACTCTGTTTCTTCGAAATTATATTCTA
>NW_019277483.1:0-1031 GCF_002738345.1 Cucurbita maxima | reverse complement strand
TTCAGAAACCGAAAGAGGGAAGTTTTTAGTACGTGCTAAAAAAAGCGAGTCACGGTCGACGTTTTTCGAAAATTTTCTGATGAATGATAAGGCTTGATGATTTAGAATATTATTTCTAAGAAACGGAATGCATAAAACAGTAAAAGAGTTCTTCAAATCGAACCCTACTTCGGAAAACCAAATTTGGGAAGTTTGAAGTACGTGCTAAAAAAACCGAGTCACGGTCGACGTTTTTCGAAAGTTTGGTGAGGAATGATAAGGCTTGATTATTTAGAATATTATTTCTAAGAAACGGAGTGCATAAAACAGTAAACGAGTTCTTTAACTCGAACTCTCCTTCGGAAACACAAACAGGGAAGTTGTTAGTACGTGCTAAAAAAACCGAGTCACAGTCGATGTTTTTCGAAATTTTTGGTAGGAATGATAAGGCTTGATGATTTAGAATATTATTTCTAAGAAACGGAGTGCATAAAATAGTAAAAGAGTTCTTCAGATCGAACCCTTCTTCGGAAACCCAAACAGAGATGTTGTTAGTACGTGCTAAAAAAACAGAGTCACAGTCGACGTTTTGCGAATTTTTTTTTATGCATGATAAGGCTTGATGATTTAGAATATTATTTCTCACAGTCGACGTTTTGCGAATTTTTTTTTATGCATGATAAGGCTTGATGATTTAGAATATT
This sequence comes from Cucurbita maxima, assembly GCF_002738345.1. Lineage (NCBI taxonomy): Eukaryota > Viridiplantae > Streptophyta > Magnoliopsida > Cucurbitales > Cucurbitaceae > Cucurbita > Cucurbita maxima. The sequence goes on along the minus strand of NW_019277483.1, from coordinate 348 downwards.
ATTTCTATGAAACGGAGTGCATAAAACAGTAAAAGAGTTCTTCAATTCGAACCCTACTTCGGAAACCCAAATTTGGAAAGTTTGAAGTACGTGCTAAAAAAACCTAGTCACGGTCGACGTTTTTCGAAAGTTTGGTGAGGAATGATAAGGCTTGATGATTTAGAATATTATTTCTAAGAAACGGAGTGCATAAAATAGTAAAAGAGTTCTTCAGATCGAAGCCTTATTCGGAAACCCAAATAGGGAAGTTGTTAGAACGTGCTAAAAAAACCGAGTCACGATCGACGTTTTTCGAAAGTTTTGTGAGGAATGATAAGGCTTGATGACTTAGAATATTATTTCTAAGAA
>NW_019277482.1:0-1031 GCF_002738345.1 Cucurbita maxima | reverse complement strand
ACAGTAAAAGAGTCCTTCAAATCGAACCGTACTTTGGAAACCCAAATCTGGGACGTTTGAAGTACGTGCTAAAAAAACCGAGTCACGATCGACATTTTTAAAAAGTTTTGTGGGGAATGTTTAGGCTCGATGATTTAGAATAGATTTTCGAAGAAATGGAGTGCATCAAAACAGTAAAGGAGTTCATCAAATCGAACCCTACTTCGAAAACCCAAATCTGGGACGTTTGAAGTACGTGCTAAAAACACCGAGTCACGATCGACATTTTTAAAAAGTTTTGTGGGGAATGTTTAGGCTTGACGATTTAGAATAGATTTTCGAAGAAACGGAGTGCATCAAAACAGTAAAAGAGTGCTTCAAATCGAACCGTGCTTCGGAAACCCAAATCTGGGACGTTTGAAGTACGTGCTAAAAAAACCGAGTCACGGTCGACGTTTTTCTAAAGTTTTGTGAGGAATGTTTACGGTTGATGATTTAGAACAGAATTTCCAACAAACGGAATGCATCAAAACAGTAAAAGAGTCCTTCAAATCGAACCCTACTTTGGAACCCAAATCTGGGACGTTTGAAGTACGTGCTAAAAAAAACCGAGTCACGANAACCCAAATCTGGGACGTTTGAAGTACGTGCTAAAAAAACCGAGTCACGATCGACATTTTTAAAAAGTTTTGTGGGGAATGTTTAGGCTTGATGATTTATAATAGATTTTCGAAGAAACGGAGTGCATAAAAACAGTAAAGGAGTTCATCAAATCGAACCCTACTTCGAAAACCCAAATCTGGGACGTTTGAAGTACGTTTTAAAAAAAAATGAGTCACGGTCGACGTTTTTCAAAACTTTTGTGGGGAATGATTAGGCTTGATGATGTAGAATACAATTTCGAACAAACGGAGTGCATCAAAATAGTAAAAGAGTGCTTCAAATCGAACCGTACTTCGGAAACCCAAATCTGGGACGCTTGAAGTACGTGCTAAAAAAACCGAGTCACGGTCGACGTTTTTCTAAAGTTTTGTGAGGAATGTTTACGGTTG
>NW_019277481.1:655-1031 GCF_002738345.1 Cucurbita maxima | reverse complement strand
GTGGTTAACGGGCTAAGCAAACTTGGGTTGCTTGTGCATTGTCAGTCTAAAGACGATGACTTGGGGTATCATCGTTTGCTTAATCATGGAGATGATTACCAATGGAACTTCAAGGTTAACTTTTGGGAAACAACCCTCTATTGGTGCAAATTGGAGACGCCACATGCATATGTCTCTTTTGAAAGCTTTTGGCCTAACAACCCTCTATTGGTGCAAATTGGAGACGCCACATGCATATGTCTCTTTTGAAAGCTTTTGGCCTGAAACGCAGCACTTATGGCTCCGTGATAGGTGGAAACATGGAACTGTAGGAACTTGTATTTGGACGGCTAAAGATGATGGAATTTACTTGAGAAACTTTCTTGCTAATGTTGAT
>NW_019277481.1:0-313 GCF_002738345.1 Cucurbita maxima | reverse complement strand
AAAAAATAATGAATTTTATTGACCAATCTTAGAGAAAGTTTAGAATAATAAAATCTAAAATAGATATTAAACGCTCATGTTACTGTAATCTTCACATCGATTTTAAAATAGGATGGTAGGCATAATCCTTGAATTTCCATATATCTTATTAAAAGTTTCACATATTATATTGTAGTTCCACAACCTTTTTTTGATGTCCGATTTTCAAGAATTTAAATTTCTGACCAAAACTAAAATTATGAAAAAGCAAACAAAAAAAATGAAAAGTAAAATAAAATAAAACATGAAAATTCGATAAAATATAAATTTAAAT
>NW_019277480.1:0-1032 GCF_002738345.1 Cucurbita maxima | reverse complement strand
ACATTTTTCGAAAGTTTTGTGAGGAATGATAAGGCTTGATGATTTAGAATATTATTTCTAAGAACGAAGTGCATAAAACTGTAAAAGAGTTCGTCAAACCGAACCCTTCTTCAGAAAACCGAACAAGGATGTTGTTAGTACGTGCTAAAAAACCGGAGTCACGGTCGACATTTTTCGAAAGTTTTGTGAGGAATGATAAGGCTTGATAGTTTAGAATATTATTTCTAAGAAACGGAGTGCATAAAACAGTCAAAGAGTACTTTAAATCGAACCCTTCTTCGGAAACCCAAACAAGGAAGTTGTTAGTACGTGCTAAAAAAACCGAGTCACGGTCGACATTTTTCGAAAGTTTTGTGAGGAATGATAAGGCTTGATGATTTAGAATATTATTTCTAAGAAACGGAGTGCATAAAACAGTAAAAGAGTTCGTCAAACCGAACCCATCTTCGGAAAACCAGACAGGGATGTTGTTAGTACGTGCTAAAAAAACCGAGTCACGGTCAACATTTTTCGAAAGTTTTGTGAGGAATGATAAGGCTTGATGATTTAGAATATTATTTCTAAGAACGAAGTGCATAAAACTGTAAAAGAGTTCGTCAAACCGAACCCTTCTTCAGAAAACCGAACACGGATGTTGTTAGTACGTGCTAAAACAACCGAGTCACAGTCGACATTTTTCGTAAGTTTTGTGAGGAATGATAAGGCTTGATAGTTTAGAATATTATTTCTAAGAAACGGAATGCATAAAACAGTCAAAGAGTACTTTAAATCGAACCCTTCTTCGGAAACCCAAACAAGGAAGTTGTTAGTACGTGCTAAAAAAACCGAGTCACGGTCGACATTTTTCGAAAGTTTTGTGAGGAATGATAAGGCTTGATGATTTAGAATATTATTTCTAAGAACGAAGTGCATAAAACTGTAAAAGAGTTCGTCAAACCGAACCCTTCTTCGGAAACCCAAACAGGGAAGTTGTTAGTACGTGCTAAAAAAACCGAGTCACGGTCGACATTTTTCGAAAGTTTTGTGAGGAAT
>NW_019277479.1:0-1032 GCF_002738345.1 Cucurbita maxima | reverse complement strand
TTTTTCTAAAGTTTTGTGAGGAATGTTTACGGTTGATGATTTAGAACAGAATTTCCAACAAACGGAGTGCATCAAAACAGTAAAAGAGTCCTTCAAATCGAACCCTACTTCGGAAAACCAAATCTGGAACGTTTGAAGTATGTGCTCAAAAAACCGAGTCACGATCGACATTTTTAAAAAGTTTTGTGGGGAATGATTAGGCTTGATGATTTAGAATATATTTTCGAAGAAACGGAGTGCATCAAAACAGTAAAGGAGTTCATCAAATCGAACCCTACTTCGAAAACCCAAATCTGGGACGTTTGAAGTACGATTTAAAAAAACTGAGTCACGGTCGACGTTTTTCAAAACTTTTGTGGGGAATGATTAGGCTTGATGATGTAGAATACAATTTCGAACAAACGGAGTGCATCAAAACAGTAAAAGAGTGCTTCAAATCGAACCGTACTTCGGAAACCCAAATCTGGGACGTTTGAAGTACGTGCTAAAAAAACCGAGTCACGGTCGACGTTTTTCTAAAGTTTTGTGAGGAATGTTTACGGTTGATGATTTAGAACAGAATTTCCAACAAACGGAGTGCATCAAAACAGTAAAAGAGTCCTTCAAATCGAACCCTACTTCGGAAACCCAAATCTGGGACGTTTGAAGTACGTGCTCAAAAAACCGAGTCACGGTCGACGTTTTTCAAAACTTTTGTGGGGAATGATTAGGCTTGATGATGTAGAATACAATTTCGAACAAACGGAGTGCATCAAAATAGTAAAAGAGTCCTTCAAATCGAACCGTACTTCGAAAACCCAAATCTGGGACGTTTGAAGTACGTGCTAAAAAAATCGAGTCACGGTCGACGTTTTTCTAAAGTTTTGTGAGGAATGTTTACGGTTGATGATTTAGAACAGAATTTCCAACAAACAGAATGCATCAAAACAGTAAAAGAGTCCTTCAAATCGAACCCTACTTCGGAAACCCAAATCTGGGACGTTTGAAGTACGTGCTAAAAAAACCGAGTCACGATCGACATTTTTAAAAAGT
>NW_019277478.1:0-1032 GCF_002738345.1 Cucurbita maxima | reverse complement strand
CGCTCTGTTTCTTAGAAATAATATTCTAAATCATCAAGCCTTATCATTCCTCACAAAACTTTCGAAAANGAAAGACGTCGACCGTGACTCGGTTTTTTAGCACGTACTAAAACCTTCCCTATTTGGGTTTCCGAAAAAGGGTTCGATTTGAAGAACTCTTTTACTGTTATATGCACTCAGTTTCTTAGAAATAATATTCTAAATAATCAAGCCTTATAATTCCTCACAAAACTTTCGCAAAACGTCGACCGTGATTCGGTTTTTTTTAGCACGGACTGAAACCTTCATTGTTTGGGTTTCCGAAGAAGGGATCGATTTGAAGAACTCTTTTACTCTTTTATGCACTCCGTTTCTTTGAAATAATATTCTAAATCATCAAGCCTTATCATTCCTCACAAAACTTTCGAAAAACGTCGACCGTGACTCGGTTTTTTTAGCACGGACTGAAAACTTCCCTTTTTGGGATTCCGAAGAAGGGTTCGATTGAAGAACTTTTTTACTGTTTTATGCACTCCGTTTCTTAGAAATAATATTCTAAATCATCAAGCCTTATCATTCCTCACAAAACTTTCGCTAAACATCGACCGTGACTCGGTTTTTTTAGCCCGTACTAAAACCTTCCCTGTTTGGGTTTTCGAAGAAGGGTTCGATTTGAAGAACTCTTTTACTGTTTTATGCACTCTGTTTCTTAGAAATAATATTCTAAATCATCAAGCCTTATCATTCCTCACAAAACTTTCGCAAAACGTCGACCGTGACTCGGTTTTTTTAGCATGTACTAAAACCTTCCCTAATTGGGTTTCCGAAGAAGGGTTCGATTTGAAGAACTCTTGTACTGTTTTATGCACTCCGTTTCTTAGAAATAATATTCTAAATAATCAAGCCTTATAATTCCTCAGAAAACATTCGCAAAACGTCGACCGTGACTCGATTTTTTTAGCCCGTACTCAAACCTTCCTTGTTTGGGTTTCCGAAGAAGGGTTTGATTTGAAGAACTCTTTTACTGTTTTATGCACTCAGTTTCTTAGAAAT
>NW_019277477.1:0-1032 GCF_002738345.1 Cucurbita maxima | reverse complement strand
ATATATATCTATAGGGTGATCGGCTCTGCTTTTAGGGGTTCTTGGAAATTAGGGTTTGGTGGGTTTGGGTGGCGTGCGCGTGGGGAGGGGTAGCCTCAGCCCTTCTGTCTCTCTCTCTCTCTCTCTCGAAAGAAGAGAAGTGGGAGTGGTGACAGGACAATGGTATGGGCCTTAACACTAGCCCATTCTGTTCTAATTGGGCTTTTATTTTCCTTTTGTTTCTCTTGTATTCTCTCTATTCTCTATTGGATGATAAAAGTCCCACATCGGCTAATTTCGAGAATGATCATGGGTTATAAGTGAGGAATACTAACTCCATTGGTATGAGGTCTTTTGGGAAGTCCAAAGCAAAGCCATGAAAGCTTACTCTCAAAGTGGATAATATCATACCATTGTGTGTTCGTCTAACACTCTCCACCATCTTACACTTTTCCTTTTATAGTCGTCAATAATGAAAGGGCTCTTCTAATTCTTCTCGTTAAGGTTACAAGTGACGATCTTCATCTAAATTATCTCTATCTCCATTTTTTATTATGCTTTCCTATATTTTTGTCCGTCCTTTGAGTATGATATGCAAAATTTTCAAACAAACTATTGTTTTTCTATAGAACGATACCGATAATTATTGTTGTCAAAATCTAGTAGAGAAAAATGTATTTGGCCTTTGGATAAGAACAACAATACAAATAAAAATAGAGATAATTGATTGGTGGGTAACCTAATTTTCTATTTTTTTATTTATTTATGAAAAGGTAAAATAATTATTCTCAACAGAAAGTATTCCCCTTCCCACACTAAACATCCCATTATATACAATATTCTCAACAATTCTATCCACAATTTTATTTCTTTTTGACTTTTTGAAGTTGGATTAAAATTAAAATTGCACTTTTAATTATATGGACCAAAACATTAATAATGTAATATAAATTTTTAGGAATTTGTGAAAAAAAATTGTTCAAATTATCATATCTTTCATGTGACTAATTAAGATTAAACATGGTAGATTTGAAAAATATAATTAAAATATTT
>NW_019277476.1:599-1032 GCF_002738345.1 Cucurbita maxima | reverse complement strand
AAAACCTTCCCTGTTTGCGTTTCCAAAAGAGGGTTCGATTTGAAGAACTCTTTTACTGTTTTATGCACTTCGTTTCTCATAAATAATATTCTAAATCATCAACCCTTATCATTCCACACAAAACTTTGGAAAAACGATGACCGTGACACGGTTTTTTTACCACGGATTGAAAACTTCCCTGTTTGGGTTTCCGAAGAAGGGTTCGATTTGAAGAACTCTTTTACTGTTTTATGAACTCCGTTTCTTAGAAATAATATTCTAAATCATCAAGCCTTATCATTCCTCACAAAGCTTTCGTAAAACGTCGACTGTGACTCGGTTTTTTTAGCACGTACAAAAAACTTCCCTGTTAGGGTTTCCGAAGAAGGGTTCGATTTGAAGAACTCTTTTACTGTTTTATGCACTCCGTTTCTTAGAAATAATATTCTAAATC
>NW_019277476.1:0-281 GCF_002738345.1 Cucurbita maxima | reverse complement strand
AAAAAACTTCCCTGTTTGGGTTTCCGAAGAAGGGTTCGTTTTGAAGAACTCTTTTACTGTTTTATGCACTCCGTTTCTTAGAAATAATATTCTAAATCATCAAGCCTTATCATTCCTCACAAAGCTTTCGTAAAACGTCGACCGTGACTCGGTTTTTTTAGCACGTACAAAAAACTTCCCTGTTTGGGTTTTCGAAGAAGGGTTCGATTTGAAGAACTCTTTTACTGTTTTATGCACTCCGTTTCTTAGAAATAATATTCTAAATCATCAAGCCTTATCAT
>NW_019277475.1:615-1033 GCF_002738345.1 Cucurbita maxima | reverse complement strand
GCTAAAAAAACCGAGTCACGACGACGTTTTCGAAAGTTTTGTGAGGAATGATAAGGCTTGATGATTTAGAATATTATTTCTAAGAAACGGAGTGCATAAAACAGTAAAAGAGTTCTTCAAATCGAACACTACTTCCTGGGAAGTTTGAAGTACGTGCTTAAAAAACCGAGGCAAGATCGACGTTTTTCAAAATTTNAAAAAACCGAGGCACGATCGACGTTTTTCAAAATTTTTGTGAGGAATGATAAGGCTTGATGATTAAGAATATAAATTCTAAGAAACGGAGTGCATAAAACAGTAAAGGAGTTATTCAAATCGAACCCTACTTTGGAAACCAAAATCTGGGAAGTTTGAAGTACGTGTTAAGAAAACCGAGTCACGATCGACAGTTTTCGAAAGCTTTGTGAGGAATGATAAG
>NW_019277475.1:0-257 GCF_002738345.1 Cucurbita maxima | reverse complement strand
GAAGTTTGAAGTACTTGCTAAAAAAACCGAGTCACGATCGACGTCTTTCGAAAGTTTTGTGAGGAATGATAAGGCTTGATGATTTAAAATATTATTTCTAAGAAACGGAGTGCATAAAACAGTAAAAGACTTCTTCAAATCGAACTCTTATTCATGCGAAGTTTGAAGTACTTGCTAAAAAAACCGAGTCACGATCGACGGTTTTCGAAAGTTTTGTGAGGAATGATAAGGCTTGCTGATTTATAATATTATTTCTA
>NW_019277474.1:0-829 GCF_002738345.1 Cucurbita maxima | reverse complement strand
GTGGTTCAAACTTCCTGGATTAGGGTTCACAAATTAGGGTTTCGATTTTAAGTACTATTTTTCTACACTCCGTTTCTTTGACATTCTATTCTAAATCATCAAGACTAAACAAAACATTCCCAACAAAAGTTTCGAGAAACGAAGACCGTGACACAGTTTTTTTAGCACGTACTTCTAACTAACCAGGTTAGGGAATCGATTTAAAGCACTCTTTTACTGTTTTATGCACTCCATTTCTTCAAAATTCTATTCTAAATCATTATTCCCGATCACTCCGAGCAGGAATTTCGAAAAACGCCGACCGCTACTCAGTTTTTTTATCACGTGGTTCAAACTTCCTGGATTAGGGTTCACAAATTAGGGTTTCGATTTTAAGTACTATTTTTCTACACTCCGTTTCTTTGAAATTCTATTCTAAATCATCAAGACTAAACTAAACATTCCCACAAAAGTTTCGAGAAACGTCGACCGTGACACGGTTTTTTTAGCACGTACTTCAAAGTAACCAGGTTAGGGAATCGATTTAAAGCACTCTTTTACTGTTTTATGCACTCCATTTCTTCAAAATTCTATTCTAAATCATTATTCCCGATCACTCCGAGCAGGAATTTCGAAAAACGCCGACCGCTACTCAGTTTTTTTATCACGTGGTTCAAACTTCCTGGATTAGGGTTCACAAATTAGGGTTTCGATTTTAAGTATAGTTTTTCTACACTCCGTTTCTTTGACATTCTATTCTAAATCATCAAGACTAAACTAAACATTCCCAACAAAAGTTTCGAGAAACGTCGACCGTGACACAGTTTTTTTAGCACGTACTTCAAAGTAA
>NW_019277473.1:483-1039 GCF_002738345.1 Cucurbita maxima | reverse complement strand
TGGCTACGATCTTTTTCTAATCTTATAACCTTATTTCGCATAACTTAAAATGCTAACAAAAATCTAATCAATTGTATATGGGATCTGATTATTACTGTTAAAGATATGAAAGAAGATTTGATCCTAACTTACTTTCTTATAACCATAACTAGAAAGAAAAAGGAAATTTCTTATAACCATAACTATAAAAGAAAATAAAATTTGAGATAGGATTTTACTGTAATAACCGACAAAAATCTCTAAATCTCCAATCTTGCTTATGGCTTATGTTGAAAGCCATTTTACTTCTTCTCAAATATGACCATTGTTTTTTCTCTTTTATTCATTTTTTGCAGTTGGGTTAAAGATGGGCGAGGAGTGATAATGGTGGGAAGGGATGAGAGGTTAGTGGAGAGAGGTGGAGAACATTTTTTTTAATTTTAATTTTAATTTTAATTCATTAATTAATTTATTGTTATAATTATTTTAACTTTTTTTATTTGTTTATTTATTTATTTATTTCTGGGCTATTACACTCAACCTTACCAACAGGTTCTTTTTTGGCATATTTTTGTTA
>NW_019277473.1:0-473 GCF_002738345.1 Cucurbita maxima | reverse complement strand
GGTTCTTTTTTGGCATATTTTTGTTAGGACTGCACAATATCTCACATTTATATTAAAACAAATAATATAAAACAAATACTAGGAGAGAGAAAATCAAAAAAGAATATGTCTTATATATTTATATTGATGACTTGGAATATTTATACAAAAAATTCACAAAATACATCTTTAAAATGGTAGATATGGTTCTATTTACTATATGTATTTTTATTATGTATAACAATCTACCATATATAATGATTTACATTCATTACTATACATTAGATGTTTATTATATATGACCATTTAGAATAACTGTCATTTAACTATAGTCTTACTATGTGTAGCAAGTCATTGAGTAAGTTAGAAATAAGCAACCGACTAAAACATTCATATAAGTCTTTTAATAAAAATGAAGTTTTCATTTAAGTTCTCCCACGATGAATTTAAAAAGTAATTTTCATTGAATTCAAACGTGCTTGTAAGGAAATAAA
>NW_019277472.1:0-1033 GCF_002738345.1 Cucurbita maxima | reverse complement strand
GAAGGCGACATTCCATGCCCAACTAGTCTCATGTCGCACGCCCACGGTCGTTTGACTCCGCCCCACCAAACATGTTCTGCCACCACGCAGCCTTCCGAACACAGGGCTGGCCCGAGGAAGGGAGGCATGCAACAACGACGTCCCACACTCAACGAGGTTCATGCCGCACGCCCGAAGGCACCCGACTCCACCCCACCTTGCATGTTTCATTATCGTACCAGCAGACATCCACGGTCCTCACACCAGAGAATCCCAGTTTAGAAGGCAAACATTGCAACGTCCCGCGCTCGACGAGGCTCATGTCGCACGCCCAAAGGCACCCGATTCCAACCAGTCGAACATGTCCTGGCACCACAGGCCTTCAAAACATAGGGCTGCCCCAAGGATGGCCCGAAGGCGTCACCACAATGCCGCACGCTCGACGAGGCTCATGTTGGACGCCCGAAGGCACCCAACTCCACCCCACCTTGCACGCTTTGTCGTCGTTCCGACCATCCACCATCCCGAAGGCAGCCCAAGTTAGAAGGCAACATCGCAACAGTCCCATCTCAACAAGGATCATGTTGCACGCCCGAAGGCGCGACCGACAAATACCTCGAACCCGCAAGTTTCGCCACCGCACCGCCGCCGTCAACCGCCGTCGTCCGCCATCCACCACCCCCACACCCCAAGCATATGCCCATGTGCGGCGCATAGTGCTTGGGGCGTGGGGGTGGCGGAGGATATAGGGGGCGCCCCCGTGGCCATCCCATGCAGACTAGTCACCCCTCTATATAGTACATTTTGAGGCATTTTTGGTCTGCCAGGCCTAGACACGATTTTTCTGAGGCGTCATACGGTCGAATATCTCGAGTTTTACAATGTTTTTTTCCAGGAACTCGATTGATTCATGAATGGGACATTCTTATGGATCTACAAACCAAGTTTCATAATTTTTCAACCAACCAATTTTTTTTAATGAATTTTTAAATATTAAATAATGAAAAATTAGAAAAAATAGCTAGAGTCGTCAAAAAAATCTGAAATTTTGTGG
>NW_019277471.1:0-1033 GCF_002738345.1 Cucurbita maxima | reverse complement strand
CGCTCACGCCCATCGCGTTTGGATCATGCCGCCCCGCATGCGTTAAATCCGATTTTGTGCGCATGGCATGTCGGGTGCGATCATACCAGCACTAATGCACTGGATCCCATCAGAACTCCGCAGTTAAGCGTGCTTGAGCGAGAGTAGTACTAAGTTGGGTGACCACTTGGGAAGTCCTCGTGTTGCACCCCTTTTTTTCTTTCAATTTCTCCCAGTTCTTTTCTTCCTTTCTCTACAAATGAGAACCTCCCCCGCTCACGCCCATCGCGTTTGGATCATGCCGCCCCGCATGCGTTAAATCCGATTTTGTGCGCATGGCATGTTGGGTGCGATCATACCAGCACTAATGCACCGGATCCCATCAGAACTCCGCAGTTAAGCGTGCTTGGGCGAGTACTATGTTGGGTGACCTGACCACTTGGGAAGTCCTCGTGTTGCACCCCTTTTTTTCTTTCAATTTCTCCCAGTTCTTTTCTTCCTTTCTCTACAAATGAGAACCTCCCCCGCTCACGCCCATCGCGTTTCGATCATGCCGCCCCGCATGCGTTAAATCCGATTTTGTGCGCATGGCATGTCGGGTGCGATCATACCAGCACTAATGCACCGGATCCCATCAGAACTCCGCAGTTAAGCGTGCTTGGGCGAGTACTATGTTGGGTGACCACTTGGGAAGTACTCGTGTTGCACCCCTTTTTTTCTTTCAATTTCTCCCAGTTCTTTTCTTCCTTTCTCTACAAATAAGAACCTCCCTCGCTCACGCCCATCGCGTTTGGATCATGCCGCCCCGCATGCGTTAAATCCGATTTTGTGCGCATGGCATGTCGGGTGCGATCATACCAGCACTAATGCACCGGATCCCATCAGAACTCCGCAGTTAAGCTAAGCGTGCTTGGGCGAGTACTATGTTGGGTGACCACTTGGGAAGTACTCGTGTTGCACCCCTTTTTTTCTTTCAATTTCTCCCAGTTCTTTTCTTCCTTTCTCTACAAATGAGAACCTCCCCCGCTCACGCCCATCGCGTTTGGATCATGCC
>NW_019277470.1:0-1034 GCF_002738345.1 Cucurbita maxima | reverse complement strand
AAGCACAAGGTCATGGTGGACGTCTTGGTGTAACGTACTTGCTCCGGTATGAAATAAGCATTTGAGATAAGCATTCTTTCGCTGCCACATCATTGGGTGTGGTGTTTTTTTTTTTGTTTTTTAATGGAGGTAAAATCCAACACTTTTGATATGCTGTTGGTAGGACACGTATCGCGCGCAGCGTAGGATGGGGCTCGGCGTGTGCGAGGGGAGTGCACGGGGGTAGCGCGCGCGGGTTAACCTCCAAGGGTTTTGGATGTTTTTGATTATTCATAGCGGTTAAGCTGTGAAAGGGTTTTGTGGCTTTGGAGTGGGCATGCAGACAAGGGGCGCGAGCGTGGACTTGTTAGTTGGGCAGGTGCTGGCGGGCATGATGTGCGCGCAAGGGCGATGGGGGCGCTGCTGCGGCGTGGGGCTCGGCGCGCGCACGAGGGGGCGGGCACTGGCGCCCCACGATTGCGGGCCGTAGGCCTTAGCGGGCACGCGAGCGCCCAACCCGTGCTCCCACACACCCACCCCTGCGTCCTTCTCACCAACACCCAAACCCACACCACCCCAACTCACGCATGCATCTTCGATGGCCTTGCATTGGAGGAGCACGTCCAGTCATCAAACACTTGACGAGTAGAATCATTACTTTTTCCGATAGCCTCCACGACACTTGGCAGAAATAAATTGGTTTGTTGCGTGGGGAGGGACGAATCGGAGCGACGAAGGGGTGAATCTCAGTGGATCGTGGCAGCAAGGCCACTCTGCCACTTACAATACCCTGTCGCATATTTAAGTCGTCTGCAAAGGATTCTACCCGTCGCTCGGTGGGAATTACGTTACAAGGCAGCCCCTGAGACTCATCCGTCGCAGGGGCTTGGCCAACGACACGTGCCTTTGGGGGCCAAAAGGCCCCTATTGCTGGTCGGCAATCAAGCGATGGGCGCATGCGTCGCTTCTAGCCCGGATTCTGACTTAGAGGCGTTCAGTCATAATCCAGCGCACGGTAGCTTCGCGCCACTGGCTTTTCAACCAAGCGCGATGAC
>NW_019277469.1:0-1033 GCF_002738345.1 Cucurbita maxima | reverse complement strand
TAAACCCCGAACGTGGGCTTTTGAAAGACGTGCTATAAAAAACGAGTAACTGTGAATGTTTTCCAAAACTTTTCTGGGGAATGATTAGGCCTGATGATTTAAAATGGAAGAAACGGAGTGTATAAAGTAGCAATAAATTTCTTAAAATCGAAAGCCTAATTCACAAACGCCAAACCGACAAGTGCTAAAAAAACCGAGTAACAGTCCATATTTTAAGAAACTTTTATGGGGAGTGATTAAGCATGATTTTTTACAAAAGAATGTCGAAGAAACAGAGTGTATAAAGCAGTAAAATAGTGCTTGAAATCGTAACCCTAATTCGCAAACCCCAAACCGGAACGTTTGAAAAACGTGCTAAAAAAACCGAGTAACTATCCATGTTTCTCAAAACTTTTATGGCGAATGATTAGGCATGATGATTTCTAATAGAGGGTCGAAGAAACGGAGTGTATAAAGCAGGAGAAATGTGCTTAAAATTGAAACCCTGTTTCGTAAACCCCGAACGCGGGCTTTTGAAACACGTGCTATAAAAAACGAGTAACTGTGAATGTTTTCCAAACTTTTGTGGGGAATGATTAGGCCAGATGATTTAAAATTTAAGAAACGGAGTTTATGAAGCAGCAATAAATTTCTTAAATCGAAAGCCTAATTCACAAACGCCAAACCCACAAGTGCTAAAAAAACCGAGTAACAGTCCATATTTTAAGAAACTTTTATGGGGAGTGATTAAGCATGATTTTTTACAAAAGAATGTCGAAGAAACAGAGTGTATAAAGAAGATAAATAGTGCTTGAAATCGTAACCCTAATTCGCAAACCCCAAACCGAGACGTTTGAAAAACGTGCTAAAAAAACCGAGTAACTATCCATGTTTCTCAAAACTTTTATGGCGAATGATTAGGCATGTTGATTTCCAATAGAGGGTCGAAGAAACGGAGTGTATAAAGCAGGAAAAATGTGCTTAAAATTGAAACCCTGTTTCGTAAACCCCGAACGTGGGCGTTTGAAACACGTGCTATAAAAAACGAGTAACT
>NW_019277468.1:724-1033 GCF_002738345.1 Cucurbita maxima | reverse complement strand
TTCGAAAACACAAATCGAGGACGTTTGAAGTACGTGCCAAAAAACACCTAGTCCCTTTCGACGATTTTCGAAAGTTTTGTGAGGAATGATTAGGCTTGATGATTTAGAATATAGTTTCGAAGAAACGAAGTGCATAAAATAGTAAAAGAGTTCTTCAAATCGAAACCTACTTTGGAAACCCAAATCTTGGGCGTTTGAAGTACGTGCGAAAAAACCGAGTCATTTTCGACGATTTTCACAAGTTTTGTGAGGAATGATTAGGCTTGATGATTTAGAATATAGTTTCGAAGAAACGGAGTGCATAAAACA
>NW_019277468.1:0-321 GCF_002738345.1 Cucurbita maxima | reverse complement strand
ATAGTTTCGAAGAAACGGAGTGCATAAAACAGTAAAAGAGTTCGTCAAATCGAACCCTACTTCGAAAACACAAATCGGGGACGTTTGAAGTACGTGCCAAAAAATACCTAGTCCCTTTCGACGATTTTGGAAAGTTTTGTGAGAAATGATTAGGCTTGATGATTTAGAATATAGTTTGGAAGAAACGGAGTGCCTAAAACAGTAAAAGAGTTCGTCAAATCGAACCCTACTTCGAAAACACAAATCGGGGACATTTGAAGTACGTGCCAAAAAACACCTAGTCCCTTTCGACGATTTTCGAAAGTTTTGTGAGGAATGATT
>NW_019277467.1:0-1033 GCF_002738345.1 Cucurbita maxima | reverse complement strand
TTCTAAGAAAAGGAGTGCGTAAAACAGTAAAAGAGTTCTTCAAATTGAACCCTTCTTCGGAAACCCAAACAGGGAAGTTTGTTGTACGTGCTAAAAAAACCGAATCACGGTCGACGTTTGTCGAAAAATTTCTGAGGAAGTATAAGGATTGATGATTTAGAATATTTTTTCTAAAAAACGGAGTGCGTGAAACAGTAAAAGAGTCCTTCAAATGGAACCATCCATCGAAAACCCAAACACGGAAGTTTGTAGTACGTGCTAAAAAAACCAAGTCACGGTCGACGTTTTTCGAATGTTTTGTGAGGAATGATAAGGCTTGATGATTTAGAATATTATTTCTAAGAAACGGAGTGCGTAAAACAATAAAAGAGTTCTTCAAATTGAACCCTTCTTCGGAAACCCAAACAGGGAAGTTTGTTGTACGTGCTAAAAAAACCGAATCACGGTCGACGTTTGTCGAAAGTTTTGTGAGGAAGTATAAGGATTGATGATTTAGAATATTTTTTCTAAGAAACGGAGTGCGTAAAACAGTCAAAGAGTTCTTCAAATGGAACCCTCCATCGGAAACCCAAACACGGAAGTTTGTAGTACGTGCTGAAAAAACCGAGTCACGGTCGACGTTTTTCGAAAGTTTTATGAGGAATGATAAGGCTTGATGATTTAGAATATTATTTCTAAGAAACGGAGTGCGTAAAACAGTAAAAGAGTTCTTCAAATGGATCCCTGCTTCGGAAACCCAAACAGGAAAGTTTGTAGTACGTGCTAAAAAAACCGAGTCACGCTCGACGTTTGTCGAAACTTTTGTGAGAATTATAAGGCTTAATGATTTAGAATATTATTTCAAAGAAACGGAGTGCGTAAAAAAGTAAAAGAGTTCTTCAAATGGAACCCTTCTTCGGAAACCCTAACAGGGAAGTTTGTAGTACGTGCTAAAAAAACAAAGTCACGGTCGACGTTTGTCGAAAGTTTTGTGAGGAATAATAAGGCTTGATGATTTAGAATATTATTTCTAAGAACCGGAGTGCGTAAAACA
>NW_019277466.1:436-1034 GCF_002738345.1 Cucurbita maxima | reverse complement strand
TAATAGATTCTCAACCTCAGTCTTATACTCTCTGAATTTTTCAAGAGCTTCGAACTTGTGACGCATTAGGTAAAGATAGTCATACCTTGAATAATCATCAATAAAACTGATGAAATATCCATACCCTCCTCGTGCTTTGACATTCATTGGACCACAAAGATCTGAATGCACGAGTTCTAAGATTTCTTTGTCTCTATAACCTTTTTCGGAAAACGATTGTTTAGTCATTTTACCCTCAAGACAAGACTCACATGGAGGTAAAGAGTTGTCTTCTAACTCATTTAGAAGTCCTCTTTTAACCAATCTCTCAATCCTATTGAGATTAATGTGGCCTAGTATAAAGTGCCAAAGATAGGTATTAGGAGAAATCTTTTGTCGTTTATTTTGAGTTTCAGCTGTTTTAAACATCTCGGTATTTAAAATGGCTTTTGTTTCGCTAGGTTTTAAAATATATAAGTTGTTTTCTAGTTTTGTAGAATAAATATGAATACCTCTTTCGCAAATGAACACTTCATTGATTTCAAAAGATAGTTTATACAATTGTTCTAATAAACAATAGATAGATATTAGATTTCTTTTCATTTCAGGAACAAAAAGT
>NW_019277466.1:0-300 GCF_002738345.1 Cucurbita maxima | reverse complement strand
AACAAATATGATTAGTCGCCCCTGAATCTAGTATCCAAGTTGAGTTGTCATACTCTACTAAACATATTTCTACAATGAGTAAATCATATTTACCTTGTTGTGTCTTTTCGGCTTTATTCTCTACAAGGTATTTTGGATAGTTTCTCTTCCAGTGCCCATTTTCGTTGCAATGAAAACATTTTCCTTTATCTACCTTTTGAGCCTTGTGCTTGCGGTTAGTAGGAATCTTATTTTTCCCTTTACCCTTCTTCTTCATCAAAACACTTTTAGAAGTTGAAGGTTCAGACTTATTTTTGGAGG
>NW_019277465.1:0-1034 GCF_002738345.1 Cucurbita maxima | reverse complement strand
GTAAACATTCCTCACAAAACTTTAGAAAAACGTCGACCGTGACTCGGTTTTTTTAGCACGTACTTCAAACGTCCCAGATTTGGGTTTCCGAAGTACGGTTCGATTTGAAGCACTCTTTTACTGTTTTTATGCACTCCATTTGTTCGAAATTGTATTCTACATCATCAAGCCTAATCATTCCCCACAAAAGTTTTGAAAAACGTCGACCGTGACTCAGTTGTTTTTAAAACGTACTTCAAACGTCCCAGATTTGGGTTTTCGAAGTAGGGTTCGATTTGAAGAACTCTTTTACTGTTTTCATGCACTCCGTTTGTTGGAAATTTTGTTCTAATAGGGTTCGATTTGAAGAACTCTTTTACTGTTTTCATGCACTCCGTTTGTTGGAAATTTTGTTCTAAATCATCAACCGTAAACATTCCTCACAAAATTTTAGAAAAACGTCGACCGTGACTCGGTTTCTTTAGCACGTACTTCAAACGTCCCAGATTTGGGTTTCCGAAGTACGGTTCGATTTGAAGCACTCTTTTACTGTTTTGATGCACTCCGTTTGTTGGAAATTCTGTTCTAAATCATCAACCGTAAACATTCCTCACAAAACTTTAGAAAAACGTCGACCGTGACTCGGTTTTTTTAGCACGTACTTCAAACGTCCCAGATTTGGGTTTCCGAAGTACGGTTCGATTTGAAGCACTCTTTTACTGTTTTGATGCACTCCGTTTCTTCGAAAATCTATTCAAAATCGTCAAGCCTAAACATTCCCCACAAAACTTTTTAAAAATGTCGATCGTGACTCAATTTTTTTAGCACGTACTTCAAACGTCCCAGATTTGGGTTTTCGAAGTAGGGTTCGATTTGATGAACTCCTTTACTGTTTTGATGCACTCTGTTTCTTCGAAAATATATTCTGAATCATCAAGCCTAATCATTCCCCACAAAACTTTTTAAAAATGTCGATCGTGACTCGGTTTTTTTAGCACGTACTTCAAACGTCCCAGATTTGGGTTTCCGAAGTACGGTTCGATTTCAAGCACTCT
>NW_019277464.1:0-1034 GCF_002738345.1 Cucurbita maxima | reverse complement strand
CTTCGGAAACCCAAATCTGGGAAGTTTGAAGTACGTGCTAAAAAAACCGATTCACGATCGACGTTTTTCGAATGTTTTGTGAGGAATGATAAGGCTTGGTGATTTAGAATATTATTTCTAAGAAACATAGTGCATAAAACAGTAAAAGAGTTCCTCGAATCGAACCCTACTTCGAAAACCCAAATCTGGGAAGTTTGAAGTACGTGCTAAAAAAACCGATTCACGATCGACGTTTTTCGAATGTTTTGTGAGGAATGATAAGGCTTGGTGATTTAGGATATTATTTCTAGGAAACGTAGTGCATAAAACAGTAAAAGAGTTCTTAGAATCGAACCCTACTTCGAAAACCCAAATCTGGGAAGTTTGAAGTACGTGCTAAAAAAACCGAGTCACGATCGACGTTTTTCGAATGTTTTGTGAGGAATGACAAGGCTTGGTGATTTAGAATATTATTTCTAAGAAACGGAGTGCATAAAACAGTAAAAGAGTTCTTCAAATCGAACCCTACTTCGGAAACCCAAATCTGGGATGTTTTTAGTACGTGCCAAAAAAACCGAGTCACGATCGACGTTTTTCGAAAGTTTTGTGAGGAATGGTAAGGCTTGATGATTTAGAATATTATTTCTAAGAAACGGAGAGCATAAAACTGTAAAAGAGTTCTTCAAATCGAACCCTACTTCGGAAACCCAAATCTGGGATGTTTTTAGTACGTGCCAAAAAAACCGAGTCACGATCGACGTTTTTCGAAAGTTTTGTGAGGAATGGTAAGGCTCTATGATTTAGAATATTATTTCTAAGAAACGGAGAGCATAAAATTGTAAAAGAGTTCTCCAAATCGAACCCTACTTCGGAAACCCAAATCTGGGATGTTTTTAGTACGTGCTAAAAAAACCGAGTCACGATCGATGTTTTTCGAAAGTTTTGTGAGGAATGGTAAGGCTTGATGATTTAGAATATTATTTCTAAGAAACGGAGAGCATAAAACTGTAAAAGAGTTCTTCAAATCGAACCCTACTTCGGAAACCCAAATCTGG
>NW_019277463.1:0-1035 GCF_002738345.1 Cucurbita maxima | reverse complement strand
ATGAAACTTGGTTTGTAGATCCATTAGAATGTCCCATTCATGAATCAATCGAGTTCCTGGAAAAAAACATTGTAAAACTCGAGATATTCGACTGTATGACGCCTCAGAAAAATCGTGTCTAGGCCTGCCAGACCAAAAATGCCTCAAAATGTACTATATAGGGGGGTGACTAGTCTGCATGGGCTGGCCACGGGGGCGCCCCCTATATCCTCCGCCACCCCCACGCCCCAAGCACTATGCGCCGCACATGGGCATATGCTTGGGGTGTGGGGGTGGTGGATGGCGGACGACGGCGGTTGACGGCGGCGGTGCGGTGGCGAAACTTGCGGGTTCGAGGTATTTGTCGGTCGCGCCTTCGGGCGTGCAACATGATCCTTGTTGAGATGGGACTGTTGCGATGTTGCCTTCTAACTTGGGCTACATTCGGGATGGTGGATGGTCGGAACGACGACAAAGCGTGCAAGGTGGGGTGGAGTTGGGTGCCTTCGGGCGTCCAACATGAGCCTCGTCGAGCGTGTGGCGTTGTGGTGACGCCGTCGGGCCATCCTTGGGGCAGCCCTATGTTTTGAAGGCCTGTGGTGCCAGGACATGTTCGACTGGTTGGAATCGGGTGCCTTTGGGCGTGCGACATGAGCCTCGTCGAGCGCGGGACGTTGCAATGTTGCCTTGTAAACTGGGATTCTCTGGTGTGAGGACCGTGGATGTCTGCTGGTACGATGATGAAACATGCAAGGTGGGGTGGAGCCGGGTGCCTTCGGGCGTGCGGCATGAACCTCGTTGAGTGTGGGACGTCGTTGTGGCATGCCTCCCTTCCTCGGGCCAGCCCTGTGTTCGGAAGGCTGCGTGGTGGCAGAACATGCTTGGTGGGGCGGAGTCAAACGACCGTGGGCGTGCGACATGAGACTAGTTGGGCATGGAATGTCGCCTTCTAACTTGTGCTGCCTTCGGGAAGGTGGATGGTCGGAACGACGACAAAGCGTGCAAGGTGGGGTGGAGTTGGGTGCCTTCGGGCGTCCAACATGAGCCTCGTCGAGC
>NW_019277462.1:0-1035 GCF_002738345.1 Cucurbita maxima | reverse complement strand
GGGGGTGGTGGATGGCGGACGACGGCGGTTGACGGCGGCGGTGCGGTGGCGAAACTTGCGGGTTCGAGGTATTTGTCGGTCGCGCCTTCGGGCGTGCAACGTGATCCTTGTTGAGATGGGACTGTTACGATGTTGCCTTCTAACTTGGGCTGCCTTCGGGATGGTGGATGGTAGGAACGACGACAAAGCGTGCAAGGTGGGGTGGAGTTGGGTGCCTTTGGGCGTCCAACATGAGCCTCGTCGAGCGTGCGGCGTTGTGGTGATGTCGTCGGGCCATCCTTGGGGCAGCCCTATGTTTTGAAGGCCTGTGGTGCCAGGGACATGTTCGGCTGGTTGGAATCGGGTGCCTTTGGGCGTGCGACATGAGCCTCGTCGAGCGCGGGACGTTGCAATGTTGCCTTCTAAACTGGGATTCTCTGGTGTGAGGACCGTGGATGTCTGCTGGTACGATGATGAAACATGCAAGGTGGGGTGGAGCCGGGTGCCTTCGGGCGTGCGGCATGAACCTCGTTGAGTGTGTGACGTCGTTGTGGCATGCCTCCCTTCCTCGGGCCAGCCCTGTGTTCGGAAGGCTGCGTGGTGGCAGAACATGCTTGGTGGGGCGGAGTAAACGACCGTGGGCGTGCGACATGAGACTAGTTGGGCATGGAATGTCGCCTTCTAACTTGTGCTGCCTTCGGGATGGTGGATGGTCGGAACGACGACAAAGCGTGCAAGGTGGGGTGGAGTTGGGTGCCTTCGGGCGTCCAACATGAGCCTCGTCGAGCGTGCGGCGTTGTGGTGACGTAGTCGGGCCATCCTTGGGGCAGCCCTATGTTTTGAAGGCGTGTGGTGCCAGAACATGTTCGGCTGGTTGGAATCGGGTGCCTTTGGGCGTGCGACATGAGACTAGTTGGGCATGGAATGTGGCCTTCTAACTTGTGCAGCCTTCGGGATGGTGGATGGTCGGAACGACGACAAAGCGTGCAAGGTGGGGTGGAGTTGGGTGCCTTCGGGCGTCCAACATGAGCCTCGTCGAGCGTGCGGCGTTGTGGT
>NW_019277461.1:0-1035 GCF_002738345.1 Cucurbita maxima | reverse complement strand
TTACTGTTTTATGCACTCTATTTCTTCAAAATTCTATTTTTAAATCATTATTCCCGATCACTCCGAGCAAGAATTTCGAAAAACGCCGACCGCTACTCAGTTTTTTTATCAAGTGGTTCAAACGTCCTGGATTAGAGTACACAAATTAGGGTTTCGATTTTAAGCACTATTTTTCTACACTCCGTTTCTTCGACGTTCTATTCTAAATCATCAAGACTAAACTAAACATTCCCAGCAGAAGTTTCGAGAAACGTCGACCGTGACACGGTTTTTTTAGCACGTACGTATAACTAACCAGGTTAGGGAATCGATTTACAGCACTCTTTTACTGTTTTATGCACTCTATTTCTTCAAAATTCTATTTTTAAATCATTATTCCCGATCACTCCGAGCAAGAATTTCGAAAAACGCCGACCGCTACTCAGTTTTTTTATCAAGTGGTTCAAACGTCCAGGATTAGGGTTCACAAATTAGGGTTTCGATTTTAAGCACTATTTTTCTACACTCCGTTTCTTCGACATTCTATTCTAAATTATCAAGACTAAACTAAACATTCCCACCAAAAGTTTCGAGAAACGTCGACCGTGACACGGTTTTTTTAGCACGTACGTATAACTAACCAGGTTAGGGAATCGATTTACAGCACTCTTTTACTGTTTTATGCACTCTATTTCTTCAAAATTCTATTTTTAAATCATTATTCCCGATCACTCCGAGCAAGAATTTCGAAAAACGCCGACCGCTACTCAGTTTTTTTATCAAGTGGTTCAAACGTCCAGGATTAGGGTTCACAAATTAGGGTTTCGATTTTAAGCACTATTTTTCTACACTCCGTTTCTTCGACATTCTATTCTAAATCATCAAGACTAAACTAAACATTCCCACCAAAAGTTTCGAGAAACGTCGATCGTGACACGGTTTTTTTAGCACGTACGTCTAACTAACCAGGTTAGGGAATCGATTTACAACACTCTTTTACTGTTTTATGCACTCCATTTCTTCAAAATTCTATTTTTAAATCATTATTCCCGATCA
>NW_019277460.1:0-1035 GCF_002738345.1 Cucurbita maxima | reverse complement strand
AAAAAAGGGGTGCAACACGAGGACTTCCCAAGTGGTCACCCAACTTAGTACTACTCTCGCCCAAGCACGCTTAACTGCGGAGTTCTGATGGGATCCGGTGCATTAGTGCTGGTATGATCGCACCCAAAAAGCCATGCGCACAAAATCGGATTTAACGCATGCGGGGCGGCATGATCGAAACGCGATGGGCGTGAGCGGGGGAGGTTCTCATTTGTAGAGAAAGGAAGAAAAGAACTCGGAGAAATTGAAAGAAAAAAAGGGATGCAACACGAGGACTTCCCAAGTGGTCACCCACCTTAGTACTACTCTCGCCCAAGCTCGCTTAACTGCGGAGTTCTGCTGGGATCCGGTGCATTAGTGATGGTATGATCGCACCCGACATGCCATGCGCACAAAATCAGATTTAACGCATGCGGGGCGGCATGATCGAAACGCGATGGGCGTGAGCGGGGGAGGTTCTCATTTGTAGAGAAAGGAAGAAAAGAACTCGGAGAAATTGAAAGAAAAAAAGGGGTGCAACACGAGGACTTCCCAAGTGGTCACCCAACTTAGTACTACTCTCGACCAAGCACGCTTAACTGCAGAGTTCAGATGAGATCTGGTGCATTAGTGCTGGTATGATCGCATCCGATATGCCATGCGCACAAAATCGGATTTAACGCATGCGGGGCGGCATGATCGAAACGCGATGGGCGTGAGCGGGGGAGGTTCTCATTTGTAGAGAAAGGAAGAAAAGAACTGGGAGAAATTGAAAGAAAAAAAGGGGTGCAACACGAGGACTTCCCAAGTGGTCACCCAACTTAGTACTACTCTCGCCCAAGCACGCTTGACTTCGGAGTTCTGATGGGATCCGGTGCATTAGTGCTGGTATAATCGCACCCGACATGCCATGCGCACAAAATCGGATGTAACGCATGCGGGGCGGCATGATCGAAACGCGATGGGCGTGAGCGGGGGAGGTTCTCATTTGTAGAGAAAGGAAGAAAAGAACTCGGAGAAATTGAAAGAAAAAAAGGGGTGCAACACGAGGACTTC
>NW_019277459.1:0-1035 GCF_002738345.1 Cucurbita maxima | reverse complement strand
TCAATATTCAATCATCATGCCTAATTATTCCCCATGAAAGTTTTGAAAAACATGGACAGCTACTCGGTTTCTTTAGCACATTTTTCAAACGTCCCGGTTTGGGGTTTTCGAATTAGGGTTACGATTTAAGCAATTTTTAACTGCTTTATACACTCTATTATTTCGACATTCTGTTGTAAATCATCATGCTTAATCATTCCCCAGAAAAGTTTCTTAAAATATGGACATTTACTCGGTTTTCTCAGCACGTGTTTCATACGTCTCGGTTCTGGATTTTGTGAATTAGGCTTTCGATTTTAAGAAATTTATTGCTGCTTTATACACTCCAAATCTTCGACATTTAATTCGAAATCATCGTGCCTAATCATTCCCCACAAAAGTTTTCAAAACCATTCACAGTTTCTAGTTTTTTTTTAGCACGTGTTTCAAAAGTTCCTGTTTGGGGTTTACGAAATAGCGTTTCAATTTTAAGCACTTTTTTACTGCTTCATACACTCTGTTTCTTCGACCCTCTGTATTCAATCATCATGCCTAATCATTCCCCATGAAAGTTTTGAAAAACATGGACAGCTACTCGGTTTTTTTAGCACATTTTTCAAACGTCCCGGTTTGGGGTTTTCGAATTAGGGTTACGATTTTAAGCCATTTTTAACTGCTTTATACACTCTGTTATTTCGACATTCTGTTGTAAATCATCATGCTTAATCATTCCCCAGAAAAGTTTCTTAAAATATGGACATTTACTCGGTTTTCTCAGCACGTGTTTCATACGTCTCGGTTCTGGATTTTGTGAATTAGACTTTCGATTTGAAGAAATTTATTGCTGCTTTATACACTCCGTTTCTTCGACATTCAATTCAAAATCATCGTGCCTAATCATTCCCCACAAAAGTTTTCAAAAACATTCGCAGTTTCTAGTTTTTTGTAGCACATGTTTCAAAAGTTCCTGTTTGGGGTTTACGAAATAGCGTTTCAATTTTAAGCACTTTTTTACTGCTTCATACACTCCGTTTCTTCGACCCTCTGTATTCAATC
>NW_019277458.1:0-1035 GCF_002738345.1 Cucurbita maxima | reverse complement strand
CGTACTTCAAACGTCCCAGATTTGGGTTTTCGAAGTAGGGTTCGATTTGATGAACTCCTTTACTGTTTTGATGCACTCCGTTTCTTCGAAAATATATTCTAAATCATCAAGCCTAATCATTCCCCAAGAAACTTTTTAAAAATGTCGATCGTGACTCGGTTTTTTTAGCACGTACTTCAAACGTCCCAGATTTGGGTTTTCGAAGTAGGGTTCGATTTGAAGAACTCCTTTACTGTTTTGATGCACTCCGTTTCTTCGAAAATCTATTCTAAATCATCAAGCCTAAACATTCCCCACAAAACTTTTTAAAAATGTCGATCGTGACTCGGTTCTTTTAGCACGTACTTCAAACGTCCCAGATTTGGGTTTCCAAAGAAGGGTTCGATTTGAAGGACTCTTTTACTGTTTTGATGCACTCCGTTTGTTCGAAATTCTGTTCTACATCATCAACCGTAAACATTCCTCACAAAACTTTAGAAAAACGTCGACCGTGACTCGGTTTTTTTAGCACGTACTTCAAACGTCCCAGATTTGGGTTTCCGAAGCACGGTTCGATTTGAAGCACTCTTTTATTGTTTTGATGCACTCCGTTTGTTCGAAATTGTATTCTACATCATCAAGCCTAATCATTCCCCACAAAAGTTTTGAAAAACGTCGACCGTGACTCAGTTTTTTTTAAAACGTACTTCAAACGTCCCAGATTTGGGTTTTCGAAGTAGGGTTCGATTTGAAGAACTCCTTTACTGTTTTGATGCACTCCGTTTCTTCGAAAATCTATTCTAAATCATCAAGCCTAAACATTCCCCACAAAACTTTTTAAAAATGTCGATCGTGACTCGGTTTTTTTAGCACGTACTTCAAACGTCCCAGATTTGGGTTTCCGAAGTACAGTTCGATTTGAAGCACTATTTTACTGTTTTGATGCACTCCGTTTGTTCGAAATTGTATTCTACATCATCAAGCCTAATCATTCCCCACAAAAGTTTTGAAAAACGTCGACCGTGACTCAGTTTTTTTTAAAACGTACTTCAAACG
>NW_019277457.1:0-899 GCF_002738345.1 Cucurbita maxima | reverse complement strand
TTCTAGATAAGGAATTAAAAATCAAGAAAGATCTTCGGTCATTGAAAAATGACCTTTTTGCCCTTTTCACCTACTTTTTCCTTTCCAATCTTTGTGGAAGGGCCATAAATTCTTAAAATTACTTCTAACCCTGTAGAAATGACTTGATTGAGACTCTTGTCCTTTCTTAATCCTCTTCATTTCTTTTCTTGAATCATTTGGATCTTACATGGCCGCTTGTTCTTATTGGAGCTAATTTCCTTTATTTTTTGGGGTGTTACATCATTCCTCATCACTTTGCTCCTCAAATCGTATTCATCAATCATAATTTTATACATGATCGTAATATGAATTGGTCAACTCCTTACTGGTCTCTATGTGCGTACATCATCATGAATATGTGAGGTCCATTCTTTCTTGTAACATTTTTCATACTGCACCAAACATAATTATTTGATTCATAAGCATCATAAACAAAACCTTAAACCAAACCACCACCAAGAGATCTAGATCAGCTAAATAAGGTTCATTTAAAACAGCTCTTGTTTTTTTTTTTATTACATGACGGAACAATTTGATAACTATTTGAAAACCTCGTTTATTGTTCTTTCTAATCCAAAATGAATTAGAAATTTTGGAAACTCTTGGGTTTCAATTTGTTTTAAAAAATAACGAACCTTTAAATTGTTATTTAACCATCTATGATCGAGTTGCGAAATGTCTTATTATGGTAAGTCTGTATTTCCCACCTCTAATATGTCATTTCTCAATGAAAATGTTTATATTATTACCCTATCATTTATGACAGAATGTAAGGTGTCTTTTATATCATATATTTGTGTTATTATTTCCTTATAGAAACCCAACATTTTCCATCAATTTCTCTCAAAGTTGGAACTTCAATAAATGGGACTACTACA
>NW_019277456.1:0-1036 GCF_002738345.1 Cucurbita maxima | reverse complement strand
TTCTTAGAAATAATATTCTACATCATCAAGCCATATCATTCCTCACAAAACTTTTGTCAAACCTCGATCGTGACTCGGTTTTTTTAGCACGTACTACAAACTTCCCTGTTTGGATTTCCGAAGAAGGTTTCGATTCGAAAAACTCTTTTACTCTTTTATGCACTCCGTTTCTTAGAAATAATATTCTACATCATCAAGCCATATCATTCCTCACAAAACTTTTTACAAACGTCGACCGTTACTCGGTTTTTTTAGCACGTACCAAAAACTTCACTGTTTGGGTTTCCGAAGAAGGGTTGGATTTGAAGAACTTTTTTACTCTTTATGCACTCCGTTTCTTAGAAATAATATTATAAATCATCAAGCCTTATCATTCCTCTTTTTACTCTTTATGCACTCCGTTTCTTAGAAATAATATTATAAATCATCAAGCCTTATCATTCCTCACAAAACTTTCGAAAAAAGTAGATCTTGACTCGGTTTTTTTATCACGTACTAAAAACTTCACTGTTTGGGTTTCGGAAGAAGGGTTCGATTTGAAGAACTCTTTTACTGTTTTATGCACTCCGTTTCTTAGAAATAATATTCTACATCATCAAGTCATATCATTCCTCACAAAACTTTTGTCAAACCTCGATCGTGACTCGGTTTTTTTAGCACGTACTACAAACTTCCCTGTTTGGATTTCCGAAGAAGGGTTGGATTTGAAAAACTCTTTTACTGTTTTATGCACTCCGTTTCTTAGAAATAATATTCTACATCATCAAGTCATATCATNNNNTTTCTTAGAAATAATATTCTACATCATCAAGTCATATCATTCCTCACAAAACTTTTGTCAAACCTCGATCGTGACTCGGTTTTTTTAGCACGTACTACAAACTTCCCTGTTTGGATTTCCGAAGAAGTGTTCGATTTGAACAACGCTTTTACTCTTTTATGCACTCCGTTTCTTAGAAATAATATTATAAATCATCAAGCCTTATCATTCCTCACAAAACTTTCGAAAAAAGTAGATCGTGACTCGGTTTTTTTA
>NW_019277455.1:0-1032 GCF_002738345.1 Cucurbita maxima | reverse complement strand
CACATACCTTATAATATTTATGTTCCTTATGATATTATGCTGGTCTTTTCCCTTCATGGTATTTGGTAGTGTGAGTGTGCACAAGCTCGACGAGGCAAACCCATAGAGTACTCTTATACCAACCTACATGGTGATCAATGTGCACATTCATGAGTTGTGTGTAGGGAAGTACAACATATTCAACTCTTCTTGGACTAAAAACTAAAGCCCAAGCCCATGCCACAATGTATTTATGAAAGAATAGGTCCCACTATATTACACGTGATTCATATTTCGACCCTAATAGTGGGATTACTTACTAAGTATTTATTAAAGTACTCAAATGCTACTCTTATTTTAAAGTAAAGGTAAGATACCTATTTACGAACGACAACGTTGCGTTCAAGGCCAAGAAACCAAAGTTAGAGTAGTTGCATTCATGTTATTTTTAGTGATCCTTAAGTTAAATCAGGGCATTGTTTTATTTTTTTTTAAACTAATGTTATCTGTTTTCCACTATGTTGTTCATAACAATATTGTTTTAATGAGTTCATTATGAACATTTAAGTCCATAGCATCATTTATGAAATATTGTAAATGAATTATTTTATGCATAGAAGTAATGTCATGTATGCTGTGACAATATTGTTTAATAGAAAAATAGAGTAGTTGGTTATAAGAACCATGAATAAAAAGGGATAAAATATGTGTTCTCTGACCAGTGTAGATATTTTTTACGGATTATCTAGAAAGTTGAATCTCAATATCACAGTGATTCTGAAGCTCTCAATGTCAGTTTTAGCTTCCCCTGTAAAGTTGAAAGTTAAGGCAATAGTTTGGAACAACAATCGAGCTCCCAATAGTAGGCAATAATTATTTAGATTTTGGGTCTCCTTCTTTGAGATTTCTTCAAAATTCAAGAGCAAGAAAGTGCCAAGAAATCATTCCCCCAATCCAATTCGTCGATACACGAGAATACGTCAAGCAAGGACGATCCCAATTGCACCTCCAAGGAATGTTTCAATAGATGACAACGAAGAGAAATAACCTCAA
>NW_019277453.1:0-1038 GCF_002738345.1 Cucurbita maxima | reverse complement strand
TCGAACCTTACTTCGAAAACCCAAATCTGGAACGTTTGAAGTACGTGCTAAAAAACCGAGTCACGGTCGACGTTTTTCAAAACTTTTGTCGGGAATGATTCGGCATAATGATTTAGAATCGAATTTTAAAGAATCATAGTGCATAAAATAGTAAAAGATTGCTTCAAATCGAACCCTACTTCGGAAACCCAAATCTGGGACGTTTGAAGTACGTGCTAAAAAAACCGAGTCACGGTCGACGTTTTTTAAAACTTTTGTGAGGATTGATTAGGCTTGATAATTTATAATAGAATTTAAAAGAAATGTATTACATAAAACAGTAAAAGAGTGCTTCAAATCGAACCCTATTTCCAAACACTAATCGAGGACGTTTGAAGTACGTGCTAAAAAACCCGAGTCACGGTCGACATTTTTAAAACTTTTGTAGGGAATGATTAGGCTTGATGATGTAGAAAAGAATTTCCAACAAGCGGAGTGCATCAAAACAGTAAAAGAGTCCTTCAAATCGAAACCTAATTCGAAAACCCAAATTTGGGACGTTTGAAGTATGTGGTAAAAACACCGAGTCACGTTCGACATTTTTCAAAAGTTTTGTGGGGAATGATTAGGCTTTACGATTTAGAATAGAATTTCAACGAAACGGAGTGCATAAAATAGTAAAAGTGTGCTTGAAAATGAGCCCTACTTCGGAAACCCAAATCTGGGACGTTTGAAGTACGTGTTAAAAAAACCGAGTCACGGTCGACGTTTGTTGGAAGTTATTTGGGGAATGAATAGGCTTGTAGATGTTAAAAAAACCGAGTCACGGTCGACGTTTGTTGGAAGTTATTTGGGGAATGAATAGGCTTGTAGATGTATAATACAATTTCGAACCAACGGAGTGCATCAAAACAGTAAAAGAGTGCTTCAAATCGAACCTTACTTCGAAAACCCAAATCTGGAACGTTTGAAGTACGTGCTAAAAAACCGAGTCACGGTCGACGTTTTTCAAAACTTTTGTCGGGAATGATTCGGCATAATGATTTAGAATCGAATTTT
>NW_019277452.1:0-1038 GCF_002738345.1 Cucurbita maxima | reverse complement strand
CGGAAACCCAAACAGGGAAATCTTTAGTACATGCTAAAAAAACCGAGTCACGGTCGACGTTTTTCGAAAGTTTTGTGTGGAATGATAAGGCTTGACGATTTAGAATATTATTACTTGGAAACGGGGTTCATAAAACAATAAAAGAGTTCTTCAACTCGAACCCTTCTTCGGAAACCCAAACAGGGAAATCTTTAGTACATGCTAAAAAAACCGAGTCACGGTCGACGTTTTTCGAAAGTTTTGTGAGGAATGATAAGGCTTGATGATTTAGAATATTATTACTTGGAAACGGGGTGCATAAAACAATAAAAGAGTTCTTCGAATCGAACCCTTCTTCGGAAACCCAAACAGGGAAATCTTTAGTACATGCTAAAAAAACCGAGTCACGGTCGACGTTTTTCGAAAGTTTTGTGTGGAATGATAAGCCTTGACGATTTAGAATATTATTACTTGGAAACGGGGTGCATAAAACAATAAAAGAGTTCTTCAACTCGAACCCTTCTTCGGAAACCCAAACAGGGAAATCTTTACTACATGCTCAAAAAATCGAGTCACGATGGACGTTTTTCGAAAGTTTTGTGAGGAATGATAAGGCTTGATGATTTAGAATATTATTTCTAGGAAACGGAGTGCATAAAACAGTAAAAGAGTTCTTCAAATCGAACCCTTCTTCGGAAACCCAAACAGGGAAATCTTTAGTACATGCTAAAAAAATCGAGTCACGGTCGACGTTTTTCGAAAGTTTTGTGAGGAATGATAAGGCTAGATGATTTAGAATATTATTACTTGGAAACAGGGTGCATAAAACAATAAAAGAGTTCTTCAACTCGAACCCTTCTTCGGATACCCAAAGAGGGAAATCTTTAGTACATGCTAAAAAAACCGAGTCACAGTCGACGTTTTTCAAAATGTTTGTGAGGAATGATAAGGCTTGATGATTTAGAATATTATTTCTAGGAAACGGAGTGCATAAAACAGTAAAAGAGTTCTTCAAATCGAACCCTTCTTCGGAAACCCAAACAGGGAAATCTTTAGTAC
>NW_019277451.1:0-1038 GCF_002738345.1 Cucurbita maxima | reverse complement strand
ACGTCTGAAGTACGTGCTAAAGAAACCGAGTCCCGTTCAACGTTTTTCGAAAGTTTTGCGAGAAATGATTAGCCTTGATGATTTAGAATAGAATTTCAAAGAAACGGAGTGCATAAAAAAGTAAAAGTGTTCTTCAATTCGAACCCTAATTCGGAAACCAAAACAATGGACGTTTGAAGTACGTGCTAAAAAAACCGAGTCATGGTCGACGTTTTTCGAAAGTTTTGTGAGGAATGTTTAGACTTGATGATTTAGAATAGAATTTCGAAGAAATTGAGTGCATATAATATTAAACAAAATTCTTCAAATAAAACCCTACTTCGGAAACCCAAATATTGGACGTTTGAAGTAAGTGCTAAAAAAACCGCGTCACGGTCGACGTTTTTCGAACGTTTTGTGAGGAATGATAAGGCTTGATGATTTATAATGGAATTTCAAAGAAAGGGAGTGCATAAAAAATTAAACAAAATTTTTCAAATCAAACCCTACTTCGGAAACCCAAATCTTGGATGTTTGAAGAAAGTGCTAAAAAAACCGAGTCACGGTCGACTTTATTAGAAAGTTTTGTGAGGAATGATTAGCCTTGATGATTTAGAATGGAATTTCGAAGAAACGGAGTGCATAAAAAAGTAAAAGAGTTCTTCAATTCGAACCCTAATTCGGAAACCCAAACAATGGACGTCTGAAGTACGTGCTAAAAAAACCGAGTCATGGTCGACGTTTTTCGAAAGTTTTGTGAGGAATGTTTAGACTTGATGATTTAGAATAGAGTTTCGAAGAAATTGAGTGCATATAATCTTAAACAAAATTCTTCAAATCAAACCCTACTTCGGAAACCCAAATCTTGGACGTTTGAAGTAAGTGCTAAAAAAACCGAGTCATGGTCGACGTTTTTCGAAAGTTGTGTGAGAAATGATAAGGCTTGATGATTAAGAAAAGAATTTCGAAGAAACGGAGTGCATAAAAAAGTAAAAAAGTTCTTCAAATCAAACCCTACTTCGGAAACCCAAATAATAGACGTCTGAAGTACGTGCTAAA
>NW_019277450.1:777-1038 GCF_002738345.1 Cucurbita maxima | reverse complement strand
GCTATGCGGAGGAATCCCTCCGCGGCCAGCTTCTTAGAGGGACTATGGCCGCTTAGGCCAAGGAAGTTTGAGGCAATAACAGGTCTGTGATGCCCTTAGATGTTCTGGGCCGCACGCGCGCTACACTTATGTATTCAACGAGTCTATAGCCTTGGCCGACAGGCCCGGGTAATCTTTGAAATTTCATCGTGATGGGGATAGATCATTGCAATTGTTGGTCTTCAACGAGGAATTCCTAGTAAGCGCGAGTCATCAGCTCGC
>NW_019277450.1:0-495 GCF_002738345.1 Cucurbita maxima | reverse complement strand
CTCTCGCATCGATGAAGAACGTAGCGAAATGCGATACTTGGTGTGAATTGCAGGATCCCGCGAACCACCGAGTCTTTGAACGCAAGTTGCGCCCGGAGCCTTCTGGCCGAGGGCACGTCTGCCTGGGCGTCACGCATCGCTGCCCCCCACATACGACAATCGCTTCGGTTTGTTGCACTGGCGGGGGCACATGTTGGCCTCCCGTGTGCGCCGTCGCACGGAACAATCGCTTCGGTTTGTTGCACTGGCGGGGGCACATGTTGGCCTCCCGTGTGCGCCGTCGCACGGATGGCTCGCTTCGGTTTGTTGCACTGGCGGGGGCACATGTTGGCCTCCCGTGTGCGCCGTCGCACGGATGGCTTAAAATCGAGTCCTCGGCATCTGCTGTCGTGACGCTACGGTGGTTGATTCAACCTTGGTACCGCGTCTCGATCTCAGCTTGCGCGCCTCCTGTTGGTGGGCGAGGGAGGAATGTCACGTCGACCCTTTGAACAT
>NW_019277449.1:764-1038 GCF_002738345.1 Cucurbita maxima | reverse complement strand
CTTCAAACGTCCCAGACTTGGGTTTCCGAAGTAGGGTTCGATTTAAAGAACTCTTTTACTGTTTTATGCACACCGTTTCTTCCAAATCCTATTCTAAATCATCAAGCCTAGTCATTCGTCACAAATATTTCGAAAAAGATAGACCGTGACTCGGTTTTTTTAGCACGTACTTTAAACGTCCAAGATTTGGGTTTCCAAAGTAGGGTTCGATTTGAAGAACTCTTTTACTATTTTATGCACACCGTTTCTTCGAAATCCTATTCTAAATCATCAA
>NW_019277449.1:0-503 GCF_002738345.1 Cucurbita maxima | reverse complement strand
CATTCCTCAAAAATCTTTCGAAAAACGTCGACCGTAACTCGGTTTTTTTATCACGTACTTCAAACGTTCCAGACTTGGGTATCCGAAGTAGGGTTCGATTTGAAGAACTCTTTTACTGTTTTATGCACACTGTTTCTTCGAAATCCTATTTTAAATCATCAAGCCTAATCATTCCTCACAAATCTTTCGAAAAACGTCGACCGTGACTCGGTTTTTTTAGCACGTACTTCAAACGTCTCAGATTTGGGTTTCCGAAGTAGGGTTCGATTTGAAGAACTATTTTACTGTTATATGCACACCGTTTCTTCGAAATCCTATTCTAAATCCTCAAGCCTAATCATTCCTCACAGTTCTTTCGAAAAACGTCGACCGTGATTCGGTTTTTTTAGCACGTTCTTCAAACGTCCCAGACTTGGGTTTCCGAAGTAGGGTTCGATTTAAAGAACTATTTTACTGTTTTATGCACACCGTTTCTTCGAAATCCTATTCTAAATCATCAAGCC
>NW_019277448.1:0-1039 GCF_002738345.1 Cucurbita maxima | reverse complement strand
TTTGTGTTTTCGAAGTAGGGTTCGATTTGACGAACTCTTTTACTGTTTTATGCACTCCGTTTCTTCGAAACTATATTCTAAATCATAAGGCCTAATCATTCCTCAGAAAACTTTCGAAAATCGTCGAAAATGACTCGGTTTTTTTCGCTCGTACTTCAAACGTCCCAGATTTGGGTTTCCAAAGTAGGGTTCGATTTGAAGAACTCTTTTACTGTTTTATGCACTCCGTTTCTTCGAAACTATATTCTAAATCATCAAGCCTAATCATTCCTCACAAAACTTTCGAAAATCGTCGAAAGGGACTAGGTGTTTTTTGGCACGTACTTCAAACGTCCCCGATTTGTGTTTTCGAAGTAGGGTTCGATTTGAAGAACTCTTTTACTATTTTATGCACTCCATTTCTTGGAAACTATATTCTAAATCATCAAGCCTAATCATTCCTCACAAAACTTTCGAAAATCGTCGAAAATGACTCGGTTTTTTTCGCACGTACTTCAAACGTCCCAGATTTGGTTTTCCGAAGTAGGGTTCGATTTGACGAACTCTTTTACTGTTTTACGCACTCCGTTTCTTCGAAACTATATTCTAAATCATCAAGCCTAATCATTCCTCACAAAACTTTCTAAAATCGTCGAAAGGGACTAGGTGTTTTTTGGCACGTACTTCAAACGTCCCCGATTTGTGTTTTCGAAGTAGGGTTCGATTTGACGAACTCTTTTACTGTTTTATGCACTCCGTTTCTTCGAAACTATATTCTAAATCATCAAGCCTAATCATTCCTCACAAAACTTTCGAAAATCGTCGAAAGGGACTAGGTGTTTTTTGGCACGTACTTCAAACGTCCCCGATTTGTGTTTTCGAAGTAGGGTTCGATTTGACGAATTCTTTTACTGTTTTATGCACTCCGTTTCATCGAAACTATATTCTAAATCATCAAGCCTAATCATTCCTCACAAAACTTTCGAAAATTGTCGAAAGGGACTAGGTGTTTTTTGGCACGTACTTCAAACGTCCCCGATTTGTGTTTTCGAAGTAGGGT
>NW_019277447.1:0-1039 GCF_002738345.1 Cucurbita maxima | reverse complement strand
GTGCTAAAAAAACCGAGTCACGATCGTCGTTTTTCGAAAGTTTTGTGAGGAATAATAAGGCTTGATGATTTTGAATATTATTTCTAAGAAACGGAGTGCATAAAAACGTCAACAAAGTTCCTCAAATGGAACCCTACTTCGAAAACCCAAATCGTGGAAGTTTGAAGTACGTGCTAAAAAAACCGAGTCACGATCGTCGTTTTTCGATAGTTTTGTGATGAATGATAAGGCTTGATGATTTATCATATTATTTCTAGGAAACGGAGTGCATAAAACCGTCAACAGAGTTCTTCAAATAGAACCCTACTTCGGAAACCCAAATCTGGGAAATTTGAATTACGTGCTAAAAAAACCGAGTCACGATCGTCGTTTTTCGAATGTTTGGTGAGGAATGATAAGGCTTGATGATTTATCATATTATTTCTAGGAAACGGAGTGCATAAAACCGTCAACAGAGTTCTTCAAATCAACCCTACTTCGGAAACCCGAATCGTGGAAGATTGAAGTACGTGCTAAAAAAACCGAGTCACGATCGTCGTTTTTCGAAAGTTTTGTGAGGAATGATAAGGCTTGATGATTTATCATCTTATTTCTAAGAAACGGAGTGCATAAAAACGTCAACAGAGTTCTTTAAATCGAACCCTACTTCGGAAACCCGAATCGTGGAAGTTTGAAGTATGTGCAAAAAAAACCGAGTCACGATCGTCGTTTTTCGAAAGTTTTGTGAGGAATGATAAGGCTTGATGATTTATCATCTTATTTCTAAGAAACGGAGTGCATAAAAACGTCAACAGAGTTCTTCAAATCGAACCCTACTTCGGAAACCCAAATCGTGGAAGTTTGAAGTACGTGCTAAAAAAACCGAGTCACGATCGTCGTTTTTCGAATGTTTTGTGAGGAATGATAAGGCTAGATGATTTATCATATTATTTCTATAAAACGGAGTGCATAAAACCGTCAACAGAGTTCTTCAAATCGAACCCTACTTCGGAAACCCAAATCTGGAAAATTTGAAGTACGTGCTAAAAAAACCGAGTCA
>NW_019277446.1:0-1039 GCF_002738345.1 Cucurbita maxima | reverse complement strand
TCATCGAAATCCTATTCTAAATCATCAAGCCTAATCATTCCTCACAAATCTTTCGAAAAAAAAAGACCGTGACTCGGTTTTTTTACCACGTACTTCAAACGTCCCAGACTTGGGTTTTCGAAGTAGGTTTCGATTTGAAGAACTATTTTACTGTTTTATGCTCACCGTTTCTTCGAAATCCTATTCTAAATCATCAAGCCTAATCATTCCTCACAAATCTTTCGAAAAACAAAGACCGTGACTCGGTTATTTTAACACGTACTTCAAACGTCCCACACTTGGGTTTCCGAAGTAGGGTTCGATTTTAAGAACTCTTTTACTGTTTTATGCACACCGTTTCTTCGAAATCCTATTCTAAATCATCAAGCCTAATCATTCCTCACAAATCTTTCGAAAAATGTCGACCGTGACTCGGTTTTTTTAGCACCTACTTCAAACGTCCCAGACATGGGTTTCCGAAGTAGGGTTCGATTTGAAGAACTCTTTTACTGTTTTATGCACACCGTTTCTTCGTAATCCTATTCGAAATCATCAAGCCTAACCATTCCTCAAAAATCTTTCGAAAAACGTCGACCGTGACTCGGTTTTTTAAGCACGTACCTCAAACGTCCCAGATTTGGGTTTCCGAAGTAGGGTTCGATTTGAAGAACTATTTTACTGTTTTATGCACACCGTTTCATCGAAATCCTATTCTAAATCATCAAGCCTAATCATTCCTCACAAATCTTTCGAAAAACAAAGACCGTGACTCGGTTTTTTTAACACGTACTTCAAACGTCCCAGACTTGGGTTTCCGAAGTAGGGTTCGATTTGAAGAACTATTTTACTGTTTTATGCACACCGTTTCTTCAAAATCCTATTCTAAATCATCAAGCCTAATCATTCCTCACAAATCTTTCGAAAAACAAAGATCGTGACTCGGTTTTCTTAACACGTACTTCAAACGTCCCAGACTTGGGTTTCCGAAGTAGGGTTCGATTTTAAGAACTCTTTTACTGTTTTATGCACACCGTTTCTTCGAAATCCTATTCTAAATCAT
>NW_019277445.1:553-1039 GCF_002738345.1 Cucurbita maxima | reverse complement strand
TGCACTCTGTTTCTTAGAAATAATATTCTAAATCACCAAGCCTTATCATTCCAAACAAAACTTTCAAAAATGTGGACCGTGACTCGGTTTTTTTAGCTCGTACTAAAAACTTCCCTGTTCGGGTTTCTGAAGAAGGGTTCGATTTGACGAACTCTTTTACTGTTTTATGCACTCCGTTTCTTAGAAATAATATTCTAAATCATCAAGCCTTATCATTCCAAACAAAACTTTCGAAAAATGTGGACCGTGACTCGGTTTTTTTAGCACGTACTAAAAACTTCCCTGTTCGGGTTTCCGAAGAAGGGTTCGATTTGACGAACTCTTTTAATGTTTTATGCACTCCGTTGCTTAGAAATAATATTCTAAATCATCAAGCCTTATCATTCCAAACAAAACTTTCGAAAAATGTGGACCGTGAATCGGTTTTTTTAGCACGTACTAAAAACTTCCCTGTTCGGGTTTCTGAAGAAGGGTTCGATTTGACGA
>NW_019277445.1:0-536 GCF_002738345.1 Cucurbita maxima | reverse complement strand
AGGGTTCGATTTGACGAACTCTTTTACTGTTTTATGCACTCCGTTTCTTAGAAATAATATTCTAAATCATCAAGCCTTATCATTCCTCACAAAAATTTCGAGAAACGTCGACCGTGACTCGGTTTTTTAGCACGTACTAAAAACATCCCTGTTTGAGTTTCCGAAGAAGGGTTCGATTTAAAGTACTCTTTGACTGTTTTACGCACTCCGTTTCTTAGAAATAATATTCTAAATCATCAAGCCTTATCATTCCAAACAAAATGTTTTACGCACTCCGTTTCTTAGAAATAATATTCTAAATCATCAAGCCTTATCATTCCAAACAAAACTTTCGAAAAATGTGGACCGTGACTCGGTTTTTTTAGCACGTACTAACAACTTCCCTGTTGGGGTTTCCGAAGAAGGGTTTGATTTGACGAACTCTTTTACTGTTTTATGCACTCCGTTTCTTAGAAATAATATTCTAAATCATCAAGCCTTATCATTCATCACAAAAATTTCGAAAAACGTCGACCGTGACTCGGTTTTTTAGCACG
>NW_019277444.1:0-1040 GCF_002738345.1 Cucurbita maxima | reverse complement strand
AAAAAGTTTTGTGGGGAATGATTAGGCTTGATGATTTAGAATAGATTTTCGAAGAAACGGAGTGCATCAAAACAGTAAAGGAGTTCTTCAAATCGAACCCTACTTCGAAAACCCAAATCTGGGACGTATGAAGTACGTTTTAAAAAAAACTGAGTCACGGTCGACGTTTTTCAAAACTTTTGTGGGGAATGATTAGGCTTGATGATGTAGAATACAATTTCGAACAAACGGAGTGCATCAAAACAGTAAAAGAGTGCTTCAAATCGAACCGTACTTCGGAAACCCAAATCTGGGACGTTTGAAGTATGTGCTAAAAAAACCGAGTCACGGTCGACGTTTTTCTAAAGTTTTGTGAGGAATGTTTACGGTTGATGATTTAGAACAGAATTTTCAGCAAACGGAGTGCATCAAAACAGTAAAAGAGTCCTTCAAATCGAACCCTACTTCGGAAACCCAAATCTGGGACGTTTGAAGTACGTGCTCAAAAAACCGAGTCACGATCGACATTTTTGAAAAGTTTTGTGGGGAATGATTAGGCTTGATGATTTAGAATATATTTTCGAAGAAACGGAGTGCATCAAAACAGTAAAGGAGTTCATCAAATCGAACCCTACTTCGAAAACCCAAATCTGGGACGTTTGAAGTACGTTTTAAAAACACTGAGTCACGGTCGACGTTTTTCAAAACTTTTGTGGGGAATGATTAGGCTTGATGATGTAGAATACAATTTCGAACAAACGGAGTGCATCAAAACAGTAAAAGAGTGCTTCAAATCGAACCGTAATTCGGAAACCCAAATCTGGGACGTTTGAAGTACGTGCTAAAAAAACCGAGTCACGGTCGACGTTTTTCTAAAGTTTTGTGAGGAATGTTTACGGTTGATGATTTAGAACAGAATTTTCAGGAAACGGAGTGCATCAAAACAGTAAAAGAGTCCTTCAAATCGAACCCTAGTTCGAAAACCCAAATCTGGGACGTTTGAAGTACGTGCTCAAAAAACCGAGTCACGATCGACATTTTTAAAAAGTTTTGTGGGGAAT
>NW_019277443.1:0-1040 GCF_002738345.1 Cucurbita maxima | reverse complement strand
ACTAAAAACTTCCATGTTTGGGTTTCCGGAGAAGGGTTCGATTTGAAGAACTCTTTTACTGTTTTATGCACTCCGTTTCTTAGAAATAATATTCTAAATCATCAAGCCTTATCATTCCTCTTAAAACATTCGAAAAAAGTAGATCGTGACTCGGTTTTTTTATCACGTACTAAAAACTTCCCTGTTTGGGTTTCCGAAGAAGGGTTCGATTTGAAGAACTCTTTTACTTTTTTATGCACTCCGTTTCTTAGAAATAATATTCTACATCATCAAGCCATATCATTCCTCACAAAATTTTTTACAAACGTCGACCGTGACTCGGTTTTTTTATCACGTACTAAAAACTTCCCTGTTTGGGTTTCCGAAGAAGGGTTCGATTTGAAGAACTCTTTTACCCTTTTATGCACTCCGTTTCTTAGAAATAATATTCTAAATCATCAAGCCTTATCATTCCCCACAAACCTTTCGAAAAAAGTAGATCGTGACTCGGTTTTTTTATCACGTACTAAAAACTTCCCTGTTTGGGTTTCCGAAGAAGGGTTCGATTTGAAGAACTCTTTTACTGTTTTATGCACTCCGTTTCTTAGAAATAATATTCTAAATCATCATGCCATATCATTCCTCACAAAACTTTTGTCAAACGTCGACCGTGACTCGGTTTTTTTAGCACGTAGTACAAACTTCCCTGTTTGGGTTTCCGAAGAAGGGTTCGATTTGAAGAACTCTTTTACTGTTTTATGCACTCCGTTTCTTAGAAATAATATTCTAAATCACCAAGCCTTATCATTCCTCACAAACCTTTCGAAAAAAGTAGATCGTGACTCGGTTTTTTTATCACGTACTAAAAACTTCCATGTTTGGGTTTCCGGAGAAGGGTTCGATTTGAAGAACTCTTTTACTGTTTTATGCACTTCGTTTCTTAGAAATAATATTCTAAATCCTCAAGCCTTATCATTCCTCTTAAAACTTTCGAAAAAAGTAGATCGTGACTCGGTTTTTTTATCACGTACTAAAAACTTCCCTGTTTGGGTTTCCGAAGA
>NW_019277442.1:0-1040 GCF_002738345.1 Cucurbita maxima | reverse complement strand
TAGTTGAAGCAGGAAGCACAGAGAAAAAAAAACCGACGTAAGGAGATTGTATTCATGGGGGAAATTTTCGGCGAGCATTGGTTGTTTTAGAAATCCGAAACGAAATACGGGTCTACAATGGTAGTCAAATCCATGGCTTTGTGAAGTCGTGGGAGAGGGAGGAATGACAAGAAGAAGGAATAAGGGATCAAAATTNGTCACATCCATGGCTTTGTGAAGTCGTGGGAGAGGGAGGAATGACAAGAAGAAGGAATAAGGGATCAAAATTTTGGTAAACTATGATTACAATCCGTGGCTCGAATTAAGACAAACCCAAGCCTTGGCACACGACCAGAGCTAAGCTCAGCAGCA
This sequence comes from Cucurbita maxima, assembly GCF_002738345.1. NCBI lineage: Eukaryota > Viridiplantae > Streptophyta > Magnoliopsida > Cucurbitales > Cucurbitaceae > Cucurbita > Cucurbita maxima. The sequence continues at coordinate 689 of NW_019277442.1, read as the reverse complement.
ACGAACAAAGCCCCGAAGCTAACTTGCAACGCTTGGCCCACATACAACATCGAGCGCTCTGCCAACTACAACTATTCAGCCTAACCGGGCCCAGTACCATCGATATAGATATTTTGATACTAATTTCTACAAATTTATTACCCTTCCATAGCTAAATTTGACTTAATAAATGCAAATAAGGTCAGTACAACATCTTATTTCCAAGTTCAAGTTTATTTAGGCTAGAAATGTGAGTTATTAATGAAAAACGATGTACGACCTAAAATTTCTACTTAGAGTTGTTACTAACCTCTTATGCTTAACTCATATGCGAAATATAACCCTTAAAATAACATCATTTATAGCAGAATTTTGAGAATTTAAAACAATTACATCTTGGAAAACACTATCATAGTCTTACGTGTTCAACATATAATACTGAAAAATGAAAATAAAACAAATACGAAATAATTTAAAACATATGAAATGCAAGGCAACCTACTGTAACCTAAAACTAGAAAATTAAACATTCTCATATCTTATGCACGTGTCATGGTCTCTGCTCGCGATGCCCCTGTCATCCGTACATGAGTTCCTTGCCTTTACTTGAAAAATGATGTGGCACGGCTTGAGTATTTTGAAGAATACTCAGTATGTGATCCAATTATAGGGATCATGCTAAATACAAACACATGAAAATATGATCTAGG
>NW_019277441.1:845-1040 GCF_002738345.1 Cucurbita maxima | reverse complement strand
TGCCAGAACATGTTCGGCTGGTTGGAATCGGGTGCCTTTGGGCGTGCGACATGAGACTAGTTGAGCATGGAATGTGGCCTTCGAACTTGTGCTGCCTTCGGGATGGTGGATGGTCGGAACGACGACATAGCGTGCAAGGTGGGGTGGAGTTGGGTGCCTTCGGGCGTCCAACATGAGCCTCGTCGATTGTGCGGC
>NW_019277441.1:0-456 GCF_002738345.1 Cucurbita maxima | reverse complement strand
ATCGAGTCTTGTTAGTCCCTTTCTGTCGGCACCCTTGTTGGGTGCATGACGAACTTGGAAGCCCGCTTTGCATATCGCTTCAAACCTTTTGAATGGGTTGTTGCGAAATGTGTGTCGGTTGCTTGAACTCTCGGATGTCGTGCATCTGGCGGCATGATGTGCTTGGGAAAACCCCTGGAACAATGTTGCCTATGNTGCCTACGTATTATTGCTAAACGAAGCATGAAAGAATGACGCTTGCTCTTGCGTTGCCGCCGCTGTTGCCTCTCTCACGCTCCATTTGGAGGGGGAGGGTGGTGAAATGTGGTGGCATGCCGGTTTGCAACGTCGTGTCGGAATGCTACCTGGTTGATCCTGCCAGTAGTCATATGCTTGTCTCAAAGATTAAGCCATGCATGTGTAAGTATGAACTAATTCAGACTGTGAAACTGCGAATGGCTCATTAAATCAGTTATA
>NW_019277440.1:0-1040 GCF_002738345.1 Cucurbita maxima | reverse complement strand
GGGTGCAACACGAGGACTTCCCAAGTGGTCACCCAACTTAGTACTACTCTCGCCCAAGCACGCTTAACTGCGGAGTTCTGATGGGATCCGGTGCATTAGTGCTGGTATGATCGCACCAGACATGCCAGCGCACAAAATCAGATTTAACGCATGCGGGGCGGCATGATCCAAACGCGATGGGCGTGAGCGTGGGAGGTTCTCATTTGTTAGAGAAAGGAANCATGCGCACAAAATCGGATTTAACGCATGCGGGGCGGCATGATCCAAACGCGATGGGCGTGAGCGTGGGAGGTTCTCATTTGTAGAGAAAGGAAGAAAAGAACTCGGAGAAATTGAAAGAAAAAAGGGGTGGAACACGAGGACTTCCCAAGTGGTCACCCAACTTAGTACTACTCTCGCCCAAGCACGCTTAACTGCGGAGTTCTAATGGGATCCGGTGCATTAGTGCTGGTATGATCGCACCCGACATGCCATGCGCACAAAATCAGATTTAACGCATGCGGGTCGGCATGATCGAAACGCGATGGGCGTGAGCAAGGGAGGTTCTCATTTGTAGAGAAAGGAAGAAAAGAACTCTGAGAAATTGAATGAAAAAAAGGGGTGCAACACGAGGACTTCCCAAGTGGTCACCCAACTTAGTACTACTCTCGCCTAAGCACGCTTAACTGCGGAGTTCTGATGGGATCCGATGCATTAGTGCTGGTATGATCGCACCCGACATGCCATGCGCACAAAATCGGATTTAACGCATGCGGGGCGGCATGATCCAAACGCGATGGGCATGAGCGTGGGAGGTTCTCATTTGTAGAGAAAGGAAGAAAAGAACTGGGAGAAATTGAAAGAAAAAAAGGGGTGCAACACGAGGACTTCCCAAGTGGTCACCAAACTTAGTACTACGCTCGCCCAAGCACGCTTAACTGCGGAGTTCTGATGGGATCCGGTGCATTAGTGCTAGTATGATCGCACCCGACATGCCATGCGCACAAAATCGGATTTAACGCATGCGGGGCGGCATGATCCAAACGCGATGGGCGTGAGCG
>NW_019277439.1:0-1041 GCF_002738345.1 Cucurbita maxima | reverse complement strand
ATCCTATTCTAAATCATCAAGCCTAATCATTCCTCACAAATCTTTCGAAAAATGTCGACCGTGACTCGGTTTTTTTAACACGTACTTCAAACGTCTCAGATTTGGGTTTCCGAAGTAGGGTTCGATTCGAAGAACTATTTTACTATTTTATGCACACCGTTTCTTCCAAATCCTATTCTAAATCATCAAGCCTAANNTTTTACTATTTTATGCACACCGTTTCTTCCAAATCCTATTCTAAATCATCAAGCCTAATAATTCCTTAAAAAAAATTTGGAAGAAAAAAGACCGTGACTCGGTTTTTTTAGCACGTACTTCAAACGTTTCAGATTTGGGTTTCTGAAGTAGGGTTCGGTTTCAAGAACTATTTTACTTTACGTACTTCAAACGTTTCAGATTTGGGTTTCTGAAGTAGGGTTCGGTTTCAAGAACTATTTTACTTTATTATGCACACCGTTTCTTCGAAATCCTATTCTCAATCATCAAGCCTAATCATTCCTCAATAATCTTTCGAAAAAAGTCGACTGTGACTCGGTTTTCTTAACACCTACTTCAAACGTCCCAGACTTGGGTTTCCGAAGTAGGGTTCGATTTGAAGAACTCTTTTACTGTTTTATGCACACCGTTTCTTCGAAATCTTATTCTAAATCATCAGCCTAATCATTCCTCAAAAATCTTTCGAAAAAAGTCGACCGTGACTCGGTTTTTTTAGCACCTACTTCAAACGTCCCAGACTTGGGTTTCCGAAGTAGGGTTCGATTTGAAGAACTCTTTTACTGTTTTATGCACACCGTTTCTTCGAAATCCTATTCTAAATCATCAAGCCTAATCATTCCTCACAAATCTTTCGAAAAATGTCGACCGTGACTCGGTTTTTTTAACACGTACTTCAAACGTCTCAGATTTGGGTTTCTGAAGTAGGGTTCGATTTGAAGAACTCTTTTACTATTTTATGCACACCGTTTCTTTCAAATCCTATTCTAAATCATCAAGCCTAATCATTCCTTAAAAAAAATTTGGAAGAAAAAAGACCGAGACTCG
>NW_019277438.1:0-1041 GCF_002738345.1 Cucurbita maxima | reverse complement strand
TGGGACGTTTGAAGTACGTGCTAAAAAACCGAGTCACGGTCGACGTTTTTCAAAACTTTTGTGGGGAATTATTCGGCATAATGATTTAGAATAGAATTTTGAAGAATCATAGTGCATAAAATAGTAAAAGATTGCTTCAAATCGAACCCTACTTCGAAACACTAATCAGGGACGTTTGAAGTACGTGCTAAAAAACCCGAGTCACGGTCGACATTTTTAAAACTTTTGTAGGGAATGATTAGGCTTGATGATGTAGAAAAGAATTTCGAACAAGCAGAGTGCATCAAAACAGTAAAAGAGTCCTTCAAATCGAAACCTAATTCGAAAACCCAAATTTGGGACGTTTGAAGTATGTGGTAAAAAAACCGAGTCACGGTCGACATTTTTAAAAAGTTTTGTGGGGAATGATTAGGATTGTAGATGTAGAATACAATTTCGAACCAACGGAGTGCATCAAAACAGTAAAAGAGTGCTTCAAATCGAACCCTACTTCGAAAACCCAAATCTGAGACGTTTGAAGTACGTGCTAAAAAACCGAGTCACGGTCTACGTTAGTCAAAACTTTTGTGGGGAATGATTCGGCATAATGATTTAGAATCGAATTTTGAAGAATCATAGTGCATAAAATAGTAAAAGATTGCTTCAAATCGAACCCTAATTCGAAACACTAATCAGGGACGTTTGAAGTACGTGCTAAAAAACCCGAGTCACGGTCGACATTTTTAAAACTTTTGTAGGGAATGATTAGGCTTGATGATGTAGAAAAGAATTTCCAACAAGCGGAGTGCATCCAAACAGTAAAAGAGTCCTTCAAATCGAAACCTAATTCGAAAACCCAAATTTGGGACGTTTGAAGTATGTGGTAAAAAAACCGAGTCACGGTCGACATTTTTAAAAACTTTTGTGGGGAATGATTAGGCTTTATGATTTAGAAAAGAATTTCAACGAAACGGAGTGCATAAAATAGTAAAAGTGTGCTTCAAAATGAGCCCTACTTCGGAAACCCAAATCTGGGACGTTTGAAGTACGTGCTAAAATAAC
>NW_019277437.1:0-1041 GCF_002738345.1 Cucurbita maxima | reverse complement strand
CCTACTTCGGAAACCCAAATCTGGGACGTTTGAAGTACGTGCTAAAAAAACCGAGTCACGATCGACATTTTTAAAAAGTTTTGTGGGGAATGCTTAGGCTTGGTGATTTAGAATAGATTTTCGAAGAGACGGAGTGCATCAAAACAGTAAAGGAGTTCTTCAAATCGAACCCTACTTCGAAAACCCAAATCTGGGACGTTTGAAGTACGTCCTCAAAAAACCGAGTCACGATCGACATTTTGAAAAAGTTTTGTGGGGAATGTTTAGGCTTGAATATTTAGAATAGATTTTCGAAGAAACGGAGTGCATCAAAACAGTAAAGGAGTTCTTCAAATCGAACCCTACTTCGAAAATCCAAATCTAGGACGTTTGAAGTACGTTTTAAAAAAACCGAGTCACGGTCGACGTTTTTCAAAACTTTTGTGGGGAATGATTAGGCTTGATGATGTAGAATACAATTTCGAACAAACGGAGTGCATCAAAACAGTAAAAGAGTGCTTCAAATCGAACCGTATTTCCGAAACTCAAATCTNGGAAACCCAAATCTGGGACGTTTGAAGTACGTGCTAAAAAAACCGAGTCACGATCGACATTTTTAAAAAGTTTTGTGGGGAATGTTTAGGCTTGACGATTTAGAATAGATTTTCGAAGAAACGGATTGAATCAAAACAGTAAAGGAGTTCTTCAAATCGAACCCTACTTCGAAAACCCAAATCTGGGACGTTTGAAGTACGTGCTAAAAAAACCGAGTCACGATCGACATTTTTAAAAAGTTTTGTGGGGAATGTTTAGGCTTGATGATTTAGAATAGATTTTCGAAGAAACAGACTGCATAAAAACAGTAAAGGAGTTCTTCAAATCGAACCCTACTTCGAAAACCCAAATCTGGGACGTTTAAGGTACGTTTTAAAAACACCGAGTCACGGTCGACGTTTTTCAAAACTTTTGTGGGGAATGATTAGGCTTGATGATGTAGAATACAATTTCGAACAAACGGAGTGCATCAAAACAGTAAAAGAGTGCTTCAAATCGAACCGTACT
>NW_019277436.1:869-1041 GCF_002738345.1 Cucurbita maxima | reverse complement strand
TACTGTATTATACCCTCCGTTTCTTTGAAATACTATTCTAAATCATCATGCCTAATCATTCCCCTAAAAAGTTTCATAAAAAATGGAGAGTTACTCGGTTTTTTTAGCACGTGCTTCAAACGTCCCGATTTTGGTGTTTCCGAATTAGGGTTCGACTTTAAGCACTTTTTTA
>NW_019277436.1:0-826 GCF_002738345.1 Cucurbita maxima | reverse complement strand
TTTTTTAGCACGTGCTTCAACCGTCCCGGTTTTGGTGTTTCCGAATTAGGGTTCGACTTTAAGAACTTTTTTACAATTTTATACACACCGTTTCTTCGACCTTTTATTCTAAATCCTCATGCCTAATCATTCCCCAAAAAAGGTTCTCAAAACATGGAAAGTTACTCGGTTTTTTTAGCCCGTGCTTCAAACGTCCTGGTTTTGGTGTTTCCGAATTAGGGTTCGACTTTAAGCACTTTTTTACTGTATTATACACTCCGTTTCTTCGAAATACTATTCTAAATCATCATGCCTAATCATTCCCCCAAAAAGTTTCTTAAAAAATGGACAGTTACTCGGTTTTTTAGCACGTGCTTCAACCGTCCCGGTTTTGGTGTTTCCGAATTAGGGTTCGACTTTAAGCACTTTTTTACAATTTTATACACACCGTTTCTTCGACCTTTTATTCTAAATCCTCATGCCTAATCATTCCCCCAAAAAGTTTCTTAAAAAATGGACAGTTACTCGGTTTTTTAGCACGTGCTTCAACCGTCCCGGTTTTGGTGTTTCCGAATTAGGGTTCGACTTTAAGCACTTTTTTACAATTTTATACACACCGTTTCTTCGACCTTTTATTCTAAATCCTCATGCCTAATCATTCCCCTAAAAAGTTTCATAAAAAATGGAGAGTTACTCGGTTTTTTTAGCACGTGCTTCAAACGTCCCGGTTTTGGTGTTTCCGAATTAGGGTTCGACTTTAAGAACTTTTTTACAATTTTATACACACCGTTTCTTCGACCTTTTATTCTAAATCCTCATGCCTAATCATTCCCCAAAAAAGTTTCTC
>NW_019277435.1:0-1042 GCF_002738345.1 Cucurbita maxima | reverse complement strand
CGGCTTTTTTAGCACGTACTAAAAATTTCCTTGTATGGGTTTCCGAAAAAGAGTGCGATTTGACGAACTCTTTTACTGTTTTATGCACTCCGTTTCTTAGAAATAATATTCTAAATCATCAATTCTTATCATATCTTACAAAACTTTCGAAAAACGTCGCCCGTGACTCGGTTTTTTTAGCACGTACTAAAAACTTGGGTTTCCGAAGAAGGGTTCGATTTGACGAACTCTTTTACTGTTTTATGCACTCCGTTTCTTAGAAATAATATTCTAAATCATCAAGCCTTATCATTCCTCACAAAAATTTCGAAAAGCGTCGACCGTGACTCGGTTTTATTAGCACGTACTAAAAACTTCCCTGTTTGGGTTTCGGAAGAAGGGTTCGATTTGAAGAACTCTTTTACTGTTTTATGCACTCCGTCTCTTAGAAATAATATTTTAAATCATCAAGCCTTATCATTCCTCAGAAAAGTTTCAAAAAACGTCGATCATGACTCGTTTTTCTAGCACGTACTTCAAATTTCCGAGATTTGGGTTTTCGAAGAAGGGTTCGATTTAAAGAACCCTTTTACTGTTTTATGCACACCTTTTCTTAGAAATAATATTCTAAATCATCAAGCCTTATCATTCCTCAGAAAAGTTTCAAAAAACGTCGATCGTGACTCGGTTTTTTTAGCACGTACTAAAAACTTGGGTTTCCGAAGAAGGGTTCGATTTGACGAACTCTTTTACTGTTTTATGCACTCCGTCTCTTAGAAATAATATTCTAAATCATCAAGCCTTATCATTCCTCAGAAAAGTTTCAAAAAACGTCGATCGTGACTCGTTTTTCTAGCACGTACTTCAAATTTCCGAGATTTGGGTTTTCGAAGAAGGGTTCGATTTAAAGAACCCTTTTACTGTTTTATGCACACTTTTTCTTAGAAATAATATTCTAAATCATCAAGCCTTATCATTCCTAACAAAACTTTGGAAAAACGACGACCGTGACTCGGTTTTTTTAGCACGTACTAAAAACTTCCGTGTTTGGGTTTCCGAAGAA
>NW_019277434.1:719-1042 GCF_002738345.1 Cucurbita maxima | reverse complement strand
CGAAAAACGCCGACCGCTACTCAGTTTTTTTATCACGTGGTTCAAACGTCCAGGATTAGGGTTCACAAATTAGGGTTTCGATTTTAAGCACTATTTTTCTACACTCCGTTTCATCGACATCCTATTCAAAATCATCAAGACTAAACTAAACATTCCCAACAGAAGTTTCGAGAAACGTCGACCGTGACACGGTTTTTTTAGCACGTACGTCTAACTAACCAGGTTAGGGAATCGATTTACAGCACTCTTTTACTGTTTTATGCACTCCATTTCTTCAAAATTCGATTTTTAAATCATTATTCCCGATCACTTCGATCAAGAAT
>NW_019277434.1:0-261 GCF_002738345.1 Cucurbita maxima | reverse complement strand
TTTTTTTAGCACGTACGTCTAACTAACCAGGTTAGGGAATCGATTTACAGCACTCTTTTACAGTTTTATGCACTCCATTTCTTCAAAATTCTATTTTTAAATCATTATTCCCGATCACTCCGATCAGGAATTTTGAAAAACGCCGACCGCTACTCAGTTATTTTATCACGTGGTTCAAACGTCCAGGATTAGGGTTCACAAATTAGGGTTTCGATTTTAAGCGCTATTTTTCTACACTCCGTTTCTTCGACATCCTATTCT
>NW_019277433.1:0-594 GCF_002738345.1 Cucurbita maxima | reverse complement strand
TCCTCACAAAACTTTCGAAAAACGTCGATCGGGAGTCGGTTTTTTTAGCACGAACTTCAAACTATCCAGATATCGGTTTCCGTAGTAGGGTTCGATTTGAAGAACTCTTTTACTTTTTTATGCAATCTGTTTCTTAGAAATAATATTCTAAATCATCAAGCCTTTTCATTCCTCACAAAACTTTCGAAAAACGTCGATCGTGACTCGGTTTTTTTAGCACGTAATTCAAACTTCCCAGATTTGGGTTTCCGTAGTAGGGTTCGATTTGAAGAACTCTTTTACTTTTTTATGCAATCCGTTTGTTAGAAATAATATTCTAAATCATCAAGCCTTATCATTCATCACAAAACTTTCGAAAAACATCGATCGTGACTCGGTTTTTTTAGCACGTACTTCAAACTTCTTAGATTTGGGTTTCCGAAGAAGGGTTCGATTTGAAGAACTTTTTTACTGTTTTATGCACTCCGTTTCTTAGAAATAATATTCTAAATCATCAAGCCTTATCATTCCTCACAAAGCTTTTGAAAAATGTCGATCGTGACTCGGTATTTTTAGCACGTACTTCAAACTATCCAGATTTGGGTTTCCGTAGTA
>NW_019277432.1:0-1043 GCF_002738345.1 Cucurbita maxima | reverse complement strand
TTTGTTTGGAATTTAACAAAGTCAGATGGCATTGTTGTTTGGTAGAATTGTTCGTTTCTTCGCTTTGCCTTCTAGTCACTTTTAAGGATGATTCATTATAAGTATATGGAAATCTCGATTGGATAAGGAACGAAGTATTTCTTATAAGGGTTAAACCTCTACTTAATAGACAAGTTTTAAAATCGTGAGGCTGACGAATGTATGTAATGGGCTAAAGTGAACAATATTAGCAGACTTGGGTTATTACAAGAACCTACGTTCTTTTGGTAGAAAAAGTATAATTGTTTAACGACGAAGATGTTGCCTATTTCGTAAAAGTCTATAAATGAGTAAAGCATCCTTATAAATGAATGGTTTAAAGTTAAATAAAGTGGTTTGACAGTTTGACGAACTGTATCATGGAATCTTCAATTAAGAGCACTAGACCGTAAAACTTTTAGAAAAGTTCAATTTTTTCTATATTTTTAGGCTGAATTTGTCGATAAAAATATTTTAAAAATATATAACGTGACAAGTTANTGACAAGTTATTTATGAATATTTAAAATAAATAATTAGATTTTATTTTTGAAATTTTGGGATTTCAAAATCAATTTAGGTTTGAAAAACATGAATTTTGGATTGAATTTTGATTTTAAAACACTATTTTAAAATTTGAAAATTCAAAAAAAAAATCCCCCGATTATTCTATTTTCTTTTAATTTGCAGAATTCCATGGTTGGAATTGGAAATTTATGAAGTTGGACACCGTGGACGACAAGTAGGAAAGTTGTTGCCATCTCAGCATTGAGAAACGACACGTCGGAATGAGATAAACGTAGAACCGTCAAATAGAAAACGGAGGTCAACGGAATGGGCTGAACAAGGACTTGCTTCTTCCCAATTGTTGAGCAGAAGAAAGAAAAATCCCAAAATTGTATTTCTTCTTCTCCGATCTCTCAATCCAGAAATGGGTATTTCATGGAGTAACAGAAGAAGAAACAATTATCTTCAAAACCCACCTCCGCCGTACCATTCTTCTTCCTCCTTCTATTACCCTTCTGA
>NW_019277431.1:0-1043 GCF_002738345.1 Cucurbita maxima | reverse complement strand
CGCCCAACAGCCCACTTGAGCAATTTTCCATTCTCCCATTGATTCCTATGAATATAGGAAACTTTTATTTCTCATTCACAAATCCCTCTTTCTTTATGCTGCTAACTCTCAGTTTGGTCCTACTTCTGGTTTATTTTGTTACTAAAAACGAAGGAGGAAACTCAGTACCAAATGCTTGGCAATCCTTGGTAGAGCTTATTTATGATTTCGTGCCTAACCTGGTAAACAAACAAATAGGTGGTCTTTCCGGATCCGGAAATGTGAAACAAAAGTTTTTCCCTCGCATCTCGGACACTTTGACTTTTTCGTTATTTCGTAATCCCCAGGGTATGATACCTTATAGCTTCACAGTTACAAGTCATTTTCTCATTACTTTGGGTCTCTCGTTTTCTCTTTTTATTGGTATTACTATAGTGGGATTTTAAAGAAATGGGCTTCATTTTTTAAGTTTCTCATTACCCGCTAGAGTTCCACTGCTATTAGCACCTTTTTTAGTACTCCTTGAGCTAATCCCTCATTGTTTTCGCGCATTAAGCTCAGGAATACGGTTATTTGCTAATATGATGGCTGGTCATAGTTCAGTAAAGATTTTAAGTGGGTCCGCTTGGACTATGCATGTATGAATAATATTTTCTATTTCATAGGAGATCCTGATCCTTTATTTATAATTCTTGCATTAACCGGTTTGGAATTAGGTGTAGCTATATCACAAGCTCATGTTTCTACGATCTCAATCTGTATTTACTTGAATGATGCTACAAATCTCCATCAAAATTGTTATTTATTTATAATTGAACAAAAGCGAGGAGAGAAGCTGCGAGACGAGAAGAGGAGAGGAGAGGATTGAATATGTGAGACTGTAAAGGACAGGAAAATAGCGAGACCGAGTGAAAGAAAAGAAAGAGCTACTTCACCAATTTACCTTGTGAAAGAATAATGAACTAGAACTGATAATAACTCACAATAACTGAGAATAACGAACCATAACTGAAGGTAATAGAGGTTCAGGTTAATAGCTTTACCGAGTCTTTGAAGTCTTATTC
>NW_019277430.1:0-1043 GCF_002738345.1 Cucurbita maxima | reverse complement strand
GTTCCCTAACTTATCAATAGCCTTAATATTCGTAATCTATCATAATCATATTGTTACATGAACGTACTTTAGTCATATCCTTACAGGAACGTATTCGAACGCTATCGTTCTATCAATCTATTATAATATTTACTTTTAGAGTAATCTTAACACTATCATTCTATCGTTCAATGCTTAATTTTAAAGCATATTGCTTTCTAAGTATTCTTAAATGAATTTTTTTAGAACTCGAAAATTCTATATTTGTGTGGTTTGGAAAACTACTTTAAAATTCATTTTCTTTCCATCTATTATTTTTTTCATTGGACTTGATGGAAAGTAAATGAATTTAAATACATAATTTTGTCAAAAGTTCTTCAAAATATTTTTATCTGTCTTGTTTCCTGTAGCTTCTAGATCAACTTTTACTACTGGTAAGAGAATTCTTCATTGTTTTAGGAGTTCTTTAACACCTAAGACGGTTGACACAAAATTGTTGGATAAAAAATTAGTTTCAATAAATTTGTTATAAAACTTTGATAGTAATTACAAGTTCAGATGTATTTATTATCTCTAAGTTGCAACGTTATTATATCTCAATTTTTTAAAAAAAATAATTTAGACCCTCGAACTTAAGTAAATTTTTTTCAATGTAAGCAAAATATTTTTACAATATTTTTTATTTTTTATAGGTATAGTTTCTTTAACTATTCATTTTTATTGTTTTTTATTTTGATGATCTATCGTATCCTTATATTTTCTTTACTCTCAGAGTAATCAATTCTCAAGAAGATCCCTGTTTAGTTGTATTTAGTTCTATAGTAATGTTGAATTATGTTAAGATGTTACAATTTTCTCTTGTTATTGTTGATAACTTTGTTTTAATGATTATAAATTGATTTGTGTTGGTTGAACTTTTAATATTTTTTATCTAAAGTTCTATTTAATAATTATGAAATGTGGATAAATAAATTTTTTTAATTTTTTTTAGAGTTGACAACCGCACAACCCAACGCGAAAGTTTTCGGGTTGGGTTGGGTTGGGTTTGAAATTTTTTGGGTTGG
>NW_019277429.1:0-1044 GCF_002738345.1 Cucurbita maxima | reverse complement strand
GCCATAGACGTTGAGGAGGTCGAACCTTCGCACGAAGTCGGATCGGATTCTAAACCCTTGGTTCCTCCTAAAAGTAAGTATTATCTTCCAAATTCGAGACGTCTCCATTAGGGCAAGAATCTGGTTTTCTTTCCTTTACGTGCGTTTAATTGATGGGTAAATACTAATTCTATTTGTCTGGTATTCAATGGTGGAATTCGTGACTGATAAGTGTAGTTAGTACTTGAGACATGACCTTACCTTTTGCATTATATTTTTAAGTGTCTTTTTTCTTTCTCAAGATCCTGAAATAGATGGATGTAATTACGTGAAGAAATAAGTTCTAGGTTATCTGTGATTTTTTTTGTAAAATTTTCTTATGAGGATAGATATGTGATGCTCACGATTGTCTCAGAACAGTGCGTACTTGGGTACAATCTAATTATTTTTGTACCCTCTTTACCTTAGCTCATATTACTCAGGTTGTATTGGTATAGTGAGCGTGGGTATGCTTACTTGAAGCTGGACATATTTCGATGCCAAGTTTAGCTATGCTTTGGGTTTTAATTTTTAATGTATCCANCTTCAATGTACATCTCGTTTCAGAAGAAGTAAAGGATGAAGAATTTGAAAAGGATGAACGCTTGGATCTTGAAGACAATGATCCTGAATCAGAACCTGAGGAGGAGTTTGATGAAAAAGATATTGGACAAGCGGATGTACAGGACATGGTATATGGAGAGGGTGAACCTGAGGACAATGTGGGCGATGGGGAGGGTGTTATGGGTATAGATGATGTTGAGCATGTTCAGGAGGATCATGAGGGAGAGGAGGATGATCAGCAAGTTGCTGAAGGCCATGAGAATGCTGGCATGGTTGATGCTGATGAGGATGAGCATCATGAAGTTGTAGAGGAGAGGCGTAAGCGCAAAGAGTTCGAAGTCTTTGTTGGGGGCTTGGACAAGGATGTAAAGGAGGAGGATTTAAAGAAAGTTTTCAGTGCAGTTGGTGAAGTTACTGAAGTCAGGCTAATGATGAACCCTCAGACGAAGAAGAATAAAGGTT
>NW_019277428.1:775-1044 GCF_002738345.1 Cucurbita maxima | reverse complement strand
ATTTTCGACGATTTTCGAAAGTTTTGTGAGGAATGATTAGGCTTGATGATTTAGAATATAGTTTCGAAGAAACGGAGTGCATAAAACAGTAAAAGAGTTAGTCAAATCGAACCCTACTTCGGAAACCAAAATCTGGGACTTTTGAACTACGTGCCAAAAAACACCTAGTCCCTTTCGACGATTTTCGAAAGTTTTGTGAGGAATGATTAGGCTTGATGATTTAGAATATAGTTTCGAAGAAACGGAGTGCATAAAACAGTAAAAGAGTT
>NW_019277428.1:0-589 GCF_002738345.1 Cucurbita maxima | reverse complement strand
ATGATTAGGCTTGATGATTTAGAATATAGTTTTGTAGAAACGGAGTGCATAAAACAGTAAAAGAGTTCGTCAAATCGAACCCTACTTCGGAAACCAAAATCTGGGACTTTTGAAGTACGTGCCAAAAAACACCTAGTCCCTTTCGACGATTTTCGAAAGTTTTGTGAGGAATGATTAGGCTTGATGATTTAGAATATAGTTTTGTAGAAACGGAGTGCATAAAACAGTAAAAGAGTTCGTCAAATCGAACCCTACTTCGGAAACCAAAATCTGGGACTTTTGAAGTACGTGCCAAAAAACACCTAGTCCCTTTCGACGATTTTCGAAAGTTTTGTGAGGAATGATTAGGCTTGATGATTTAGAATATAGTTTCGAAGAAACGGAGTGCATAAAACAGTAAAAGAGTTCGTCAAATCCAACCCTACTTCGAAAACACAAATCGGGGACGTTTGAAGTACGTGGCATAAAACACCTAGTCCCTTTCGACGATTTTCGAATGTTTTGTGAGGAATGATTAGGCTTGATGATTTAGAATATAGTTTCGAAGAAACGGAGTGCATAAAACAGTAAAAGAGTTCGTCAAATCGAA
>NW_019277427.1:0-977 GCF_002738345.1 Cucurbita maxima | reverse complement strand
AACGTTCAAGGTCACTACTTACCTCGTCATCGACATTTGGGATTTCCGTTCTTGAGCTTCTAGTATCCAAATTATCTCAAATTTCCTTCCACGGACTCCTTATTTTGTCTAGTTTCTGGAACCATAATGATTTTTGTGAGAACGGGTCAAGAAGGAGGTTAAAATTGAGAAAACCGAGGGAAGGTCAACATATACATATCTTTGACTTTTATTGGTCAAAGTTTGACCTTTGACCTTGTTCTTCATCTTCTCCCTTGGTAGCTAGAAAAATCTCGATTTTTTCTTATTAGCCCCCTCTGGTCTTACCTTTTTACAGCTATATATAGACATTTAATGGATTCAATCGCTGCACGAAACCTTTAGATGAAGTTTCAAGTAAGAAGTAGAGACCAAGTTCATACCTTTTCGTGGTCTGTAGCACAAGTTATAAACTTTCAAAGTTCGTCGAAAAACATGTTTCTCACCTGAGTATATCTAAAAACCTTTTGTTGGGTAGCCGATTATAAAATTTTTCAGTACCTGATTCCTTCACGAAATTTGTTGTAGGAAGGCAAATTATTAACCATAGCCCTCGAATTTGGAAGAAATCCGAGAGAGAAAAACCCATAATCTAAGAGCTTCAAACTCGAATTTTAAGATTTCTCATCACTCGATTATTGTGTTAAAACTTTGCCCCAACTTGAGACTTTATAAGGGAAGCTTCCACCGACATTGAGAGCTCCGAAATCGTCATGATTTGGAGACTGAATTTTCTGGATAATTCGTCGAAAATATCCTCTTCGATCAGTGAGCTACCAACTTTGAGTTTGAATTATGATTGTTGGATTTGATGATCTTTGAACGTTCTAGGTTGTATCCAAATTCCACTGGAATTTTAGATTCGAAGAACTTTGTGCATATGTTCACATGCTGAGGTTTTTATTTTCAGCAGAATGACACTTTCGTAATTATCTATATCATTATGGTAATTTGGTAAT